>NC_000076.6:125364249-125634249 GCF_000001635.26 Mus musculus | reverse complement strand
TAGAAATTGAATCTGTTATCTAAATACTAAACCCTTTTAAGATGTATTTTATAACTTGTTGGATGAGTGGCTAACCTACTCTTTTGAATGATGGATTTAGAAAGTACAGAGATAACTTTCAAATACTCTTCTTGATCTTGCCTCATCGACAGCTCTCTTGGTTGGGATTCTAATCGTATGATAAAGCACCATAACTAAATTCAACTCGGGAATTATCTTAGTCAGTGTTCTATAGCTTTGAAGAGACACCATGACCAGAGCAACTCTTATAAAGGAATACATTTAATTGTGGCTGTCTCTCAGTTTCACACGTTGAGTCTATTATCAGCATGGCAGGAAGCATGGAGGCACACAAGCAGATGTGGCTGGAGAAAGAGCTGAGAGTTCTACATTTGAATCTACGGGCAGCAGGGAGAGAGCATCCTCAAAGCCAACCCCAGTAACATACTTCCTCCTCCAAGGCCACACCCACTTCACCAAGGCCCCACCTACTCCACCAAAGCCACACCTTTTAACTTTACCTCAGCATTTAAATATATGAGCCTATGGAGGCAGTTCTTATTCAAGCCACCACAGGGCTGAAAGGGCTGATTTCATCTTACAGCTTCATCAAAAAGAAGTCAGGGGAACAACTCAAGCAGGGAAGGAACCCAGAGGAAGAAACTGATGCAGGGGCCATGGAGGTTTGCCATTTCCTGGCTTGTTTCTCATGGCTTTCTCAAGGCATCCTGCGTCCTTATAACATCTTGCACCACCAGCTGTTTGCTGGGAGGAGGCGCTGTTCACAGTGAGTTGGACCCTTCTACACCTATCAGCAAGTAAGAGAGTGCACCACAGGCTTAGCCAAAGGCCAATATGGTGAGGGCATTTATTGACTTTTTTATTTTTATTTTTATTTTTTTAAATTGAGGTCTCCTCTTCACAGTGACTCTAGCTCGGGTCAAGTTAACACTATACTAGCCAGCATAGGATTTTCATTAGCAACTACAGAGAAAGAATAAAAATAGCCAGTTAAAAAGCATAATGACATAAAACTTGAGTAAGCTGAGAATTATTTAGGAATTAGGATGCGGGTTTGGCAATATTTGGTAGACTGTGGTCCGTCAATGGCTGATTTGAAATTCGACAGGCGTAAATGTGGGATCCCGATTATGAGTAAAATAAAGGATTAAAGAATAATAAAAATAGCAACAAGATGAAGCCTAGAGTAGGAAGCCCAGTTGATGAAATGTGTACGTACACCACCAAGGTGCAGTATCAAATACATCCTATTTCAAGCACTGAAGGGCATGAGGTAAGAGAAGGCAGCGCAGACTGGTGAGACTGGGAAGGAGGTAGATTTTAGGGTCATCAGTGTTGCGGGAAATATTTAAAAAGTTATCATGCCATGTCTCCTGCTCTGCCCGCCGGTCGGTCTGTGTTCCTGCTTTAGTACCAGTACTGGCAGGCCACAACACTATGTCCCAGCAGGGTGCAGCTCTGTGTGTGTTCTCATTGCTGAGCTACTCTCTCCCAGCTAACGAGTTCATCTCCCTTCCACCAACGCCCCACATACCCCACGATCAGCCATCTCAGTAGAAACATGACTCTTAAAGCTTAATTATCCAGCTGGGCATGGTGGCACCCGCCTTTAATCGCAGCACTCGGGAGGCAGAAGCAAGCAGATCTCTGAGTTCGGTGCCAGCCTGGTCTACAGAGTGAGTTCCAGGACAGCCAGGGCCATACAGAGAAACCCTGTCTTGTAAAACCACAAAAACAAAACAAAACAACAAAAAACAAAAAACAAAACAAAACCCGCTTAATTATTCCGATCAGATTTATGTAACAATAAGATCACAATTTACAAGATGCCAATACAATAATTTCAGAACCAATTGATAAAGCTAAAGCTTTAATCCAATTATTCTAACCTTGTGAAAATCTTAGCTACTTGTGGCTGTTTAAAACCACGCGGGGATCAGGATCATTTTCATGTTCATCTGCCTCCATGTTGGCCTCTCTCCTTCTCCCCCTGGGACCTTTCGCTCTCGCTCTCGCTCTCCCCAAACTCCTAGGTTTTTCTCCCTTTTCCTGTCCAATCACAGGCCTGCCACTGCCCTAATGTGTGTGGATAGAGAAAATCCTGCAACAGGATACAGTTTGGAGAAAGGAATTCCACTACTTACAGTCAGTATTTGATATCCATTCAGTTATTTTCCTTATATTTAATGCAGATTTTTTAACATAAATTCTACATCTCTTTCTGTTCATTTATTCCTTCTCTTCCTCTTGTATCCAGTTTCTTTGACACCCACTCTGTCATATTCTCTCTTCTCCATCTTCCTTTTCACTTTCTTCTTCTTCCTTTTCTCTTCCTCCTCCTCCTCCTCTTCCTCCTCCTCCCCCTTCTTCTTTCTTCTCTTTTCATTTTCTAGCTATTTTTTCACATAAACATAAAATTTTATCTTCTATATTTCCATTTATGTGGTAGTCAAGAAGACCAGGCTCCAGACTGGCAGCTGATTTCCCTGATCATTATGACAGCAATGGGCTTGACATCATGTCCCAGAATGGATGGCAGCTTGGAACTGACATTTGCAGATATTATTCAGCGAATTGGTTTATGGTAAAATGGAATGAGAAAATGCTAATATTCAAATAATTGAAATAATATATAATATAACATGTAATATGTAATGTATAATGTATATAGAGTATGTATATATAATTTTAAAAAATAACAATTTTTATAATTGCTTTTATATGCATGGCTATCATTTCTTCCAAATTCAATCTTCTCAAAATCAATTTCCTCACTTATTTCCATGCCATTAACATTTAAAAACCTAAGTTTGTTTTTAATCATATTTCCCTATATTTTGGACAACCTGTGTCTTCTATCCAATGCCAAAATGAGCCACGTTGTTTCTGCAGATGTTGGTGTAATAGTCATGAAAACAGTAGTTTGGGAGGTAGGCTAATTACTTGTGTACCACACAGCATCCAATTGGAGTTATTGATGAAAGAATTCATCTTAACTAATCTTAGCAAGACCTCAAAGGTTCAAGATTTACTAAATCCCTCTAGATACCATGTCCCACATTTAAATTTTCTGCTACATTATAATTTGAAACAGAAAAAATGTAATTTAATATTTTAAAACAATAGATCTCAAATTATATTTGAACAGCACATTTCCTAAACAAAGGACCAACTAATATAAAAACCACCACACAGATGAGACCAAGTAATTTATAGCTTCAACTAACATGTACTTAGCATGGTTCTTTCAGCCAGAGAATGTTTGAATCATACCCTTGCTGTCTAGCATTTCTACAGTATTCTGACTGTAATTAAAGGCTATTATGCAAATGGGGCGCATGAGATATGAGGTTGTATTACCACATAAAGTTTTTATTTACACTGGGTTTATGGTGAATTCATTACAATGCTCCATTTTGCACACATTATCCATGTAAATAAATCATATCACAGAGGTAGGTTGAGAATTACCAGAATAAAATATTGCATTAAGATAGCATCATTCATGGGGAAAAAAATCACAGGTTTGTGGTTCATGGCCTAAGTGAGTTAAAAGAGAGGAAAAAAAGTAGCCTTCCAACACTATCATATTTTTAATCGAGAAGATTCTGATCCTTCCTCTATGATTATGGTAGCTAGACTGAAGAGGGAAGGTATGTTTCCTAAAGAAACAGCAAATAAGCATGGGCCTGAAGAAACAGACCACAGCAAAGAACATTCCAGAGAAAAGTATGGTGGGGTGCAGAATACCAATGACTTAGAACTAAGCATTGGGATTGTGGTGGAGAGGGAAGAGTTGTCTGCAAGGGATGGCCTATAAATGGTCTTCTGCAAGGGATGGTCTGCAATGAGGTCATCTGCAAGGGATGGTCTGCAATGGGGTCTTCTGCAAGGGATGGTCTGCAATGGAGTTTTCTGCAAGGGATGGTCTGCAATGGGTTTTTCTGCAAGGATGGTCTGCAGTGGGTTTTTCTGCAAGGGATGGTCTGCAACTGGGGTCTTCTGCAAGGGATGGTCTGCAAAGGGGATGTCTTCAAGGGATGGCCTATAAATGGTCTTCTGCAAGGGATGGTCTACATGGTTATACACTGTGAAAGGGGCTTGAAGAAATACAATGTTAAACGTGGGGATCATGTTAAAGAATGTCAGTCTCTATCCTAAGAGTCTTCAGATTTATTTTGGAAAAGTTATTACTAGCTGCTGTAGACAATGGAAGGATGAGCTCTGCCAGGGAGAAAGCCGGAAGGTTATGGACCTGACAGCTCTCATTTACTTCTGTCTGGGCCATCCTCTCTCATGGTCTTCGGCCACTTGCCCCAGCCCAGTCTCGGTGGCTTCACTCACCTACATAGAACTAGTCTCTGTGGTCTATGAGTAATTTAGTTGTGAGGCCTGGCTGTGGCAACTAGACCTATATCATAGTTTCTGGCTTTCCCGACTAAGCCTGGATTTACATGAATTTTAACAGAATGTGGGATCTAGCTTATCAAGTTCAGGTCAAAGGGATCAGGTATTATTATCTCAAATTTTGAAGGTTATCTTTATGAAGTCATGTTATCATTAGCAGGCAGGTGATAGGAGAGAACAAAGGAACAAAACTCCTCGGCTCCCTCTTTTCCACAGACGGTACACTACAGCCTGACACAGCTTCTTTGCATATATCTTTCTTTATGTGGAGCTATTTTCAGTAGTGAACACCAATTCTATTTTGGAGCATATGGAGTTAGAATAGTCAGAATGCTAATCTGTCACACTGCATTGCTTTTTGTCTTTCCCTCTGACTTGGCTATGTCTTTACCTTTTCTCTTCTAGGAATCAAGGATGGCACATCTAAAAGTAATCAGTGCTAATCTTCCCCCAGCCTCCAGCAGGGGAGACATAGAATCGTCCACAGTGTGTATGACAAAGGTGGAGTCTATAGTGAGGGTTGAGATTGCTAGTCTTGAAAAACAAAGCCCTTCAAACTAGGTTATTTTAAAACAAACAAACAAACAAACAATTTCTTTTTGCTTATTTTCAGTGAAGGGGAGAGAGGCCCCAGCCTCCTGTGAAGTTCTTTACCCCTAACCCATAAAACAATGGAGCCATGGTTCTCAACCCTTTGGGATTCAAATGACTCTTTCACAGGGGTCACATATCACATATACATCATATCAGCTATTTATATTGCAATCCATAACAGATGCAAAATTACAGTTATGAAGTAGCAATGAGATAGCTTTATAGTTGGGGGCTCACTACATCACAAGGAACTGTATGAAAGGGTCACAGCACTAGGAAGTTTGAGAGTCACTGCAAAAGAAGTTTATTGTCTTATAAATGTGACCATTTTAAGTCCAAAGTAAAATTGTTGGTGATGTCATTCTCTCTCCCTTTCTTCCTCTCCTTTTCGCTCCTTTCCTCTGTCTTCTGTAGAGAGAAAATCCTGCCTTACCTCTTTCTTGTATCCTGTGGTTGCTTAGATCCTGTATCTTCCTAAGCATGTAGATGGATATGACTCCAAACTTTGGTTTTGGGTTCACTTGACTTTCTCCCTTGTCTGTCTATGCACACGGCAGCTTCCCTCTTCTTATTAAGACACTAGTCATTGGATAAGCATCTGGCCATCAAACTGATGCAGAAACAAACTCTATTGATTTCTTGGGACTGACATTAAGAATAGACTACGAGGTAGGCGACTTTAAATAACAGACAATGTATTGTCTGTGACGGTTCTGGGATGCTGAAACACTGTAAACAAGGTACCAGAAGACCGCACTCTGCCTGAAATCTACAAGCAGAATCTTTCCTAATCTTATCTGGCTTTTCAAATTAACAACCATTCTTGGGACTCTTGGCTTATAAGTACATCACTCAGACAATATCTGCCTTCGTGGTCCCATGGCTGCCTTCTTGTATGTATCTTCATTGTCCTACCTGAAAGTTGGGATGTTTCTGAGTTCATTTCCTCCTCTTTCCCGATCCATCATTTCATACTGGAGTCCATCTTTATGATCTTATCTCAACTACATCCTCAAATATCTTATTTCATTTCCTTTTAAAAATATGATGTATTTACACTCTCTTTTTGCCTAGATGATAGCATTTCCCAGATTTCTCCCTATTATTGCTTTTGCATTCTTTCTTCCCCTTCTTATGAGGAATGGAGTAGACATCTCATTTAGAACTGAGCAATCTGTTCAGATCTTGCCTGTACTTACCACCCCGAGTAGCCCGAGCCTCTGCTTACTTGCCACCAATTATTCCAGAGAGAAGACTCTCTGATTAAGACCGAAAATAGCAGTTTTGATGGGTATAAAAAATTAATGTTGATGAGTCAGTTTTGTACCATATCCACTAACCTGAACAAAAGTAGTTTTAGGACTGAAGGCCTCCCCAGGTGTGGGCTTTTGAGTGGGTTCATAATAATAGGTATGGATTTCCTGTCTTGAAACCAGCCTCAAATCTATTCAGAGAGCCACTGGCTACCACCATTATTTCTGACACTATTGAAACAGACCATCTTTTCCAGGCAGTTTCTGTATTGTAGGTCATGAGGTCCACAGGTGAGTTAGATGTTGAGGTTTTGTCTTTTACTGTCTATTGTAATGCTAAGTGCAGCCTCCCCCAATCCTGGAGTCTACATGTAGCCTCTGGAACCCTGCCCCTAAGTTGATTTTCGTTGATAAATAAACATGCCAACAGCCAATAGCTGAGGAGAAGAGGCATGGGTGGGGTTTAGGTTTCTTGGACTTGAGACCACTAGGAGAGGAGAAAGAAGGAGAATCATCATGGGTTAGCTGAACCATACACAATGTGACCATATGGGAGCCAATTGGAGCTAACTGGAGTTAAGAGCAGCCCAGATAAAACATAGTAAGTAAACTTGGGTTATAGATAGGAATTTAGATTCTAACAGCATGGAGGGTAGTCAGTCGTTCAGCTATTATGCTGCCTAAGGCATATTTAAAAATACAAAGGCTTCTTGAGGGCCAGCCCCAGTGGGTCTTTTTTTTTGTTCCTGGTTCTTATTGATAGAACTTAACAATTACTATAAATTTAGGAATTCTTATAGGATCATCATTAAGGATTCAAATCATCTATTTGTCTACATAACATCACTATAAGACAGTACATCTTCATTGTTCTGCAGAGATCTGCTCAAAAAGGTGGGCTAGTACCTACTGATTGTCATATATGTTTAATAATAATAGGAAAAACATATTAATATCTGCAAACTTTCCTAAAATGGAATTTTTTTTTCCTGGGCCTTGTCTACCGGAACAGATCTGTTGTAGATTTGTTTTAATCCAAGGTGGTAGACCCATCTCGGGCAGATCACCTGGTAGTTATTAGCTTCTCCTATGTCCGCTTCTGACAAAGGCTGTGTGTGTCTTTCTTCAGGGAACATAAATAGTCAAAGGCAGGCAGACATCCTGCACTGGGACTTTTAATATTAAGTTCTACATTAGACCACTATGTGTTTCTTCCTGAGAAGCCTAAATAGTACCCTCCACCACTATGAAGCCAGAGGAGGATGCTTCTATCGGCGATCCAGTTTGATTTCTCGATAGCTTGTTATCAGAATTTGTGGTGTTTCTATCAGCAGGAAGCATCCTATTTCTAAGTTATATAACATTATAATTTGATGCATCTTCTGTGTTACTTGAGGGGGTGCATAATTTGATCCACATCACAAAGCCCTTTGGCTTGGAGTGGAAGGAAGGAAAGGCCATAAATAAGTCTTCTGCTGTGCTGGCTAGTCTTATGTCAGCTTGACACAAGCTAGAGTTATCTGAAAGGAGGGACCCTTAATTGAGAAAAATGCCTCCATAAGATCCAGCTGGAGGGCGTTTTCTTAATTAGTTATTGACGGAGAAAAGCCCAGCTCATTGTGGGTGGTTTTAAGCCTGAGCTGGTGGTCCTAGGTACTATAAGAAATCAGGCTGGGCGGCACCCCTCCATGGCCTCTCCCTCAGCTCCTGCCTCCATGTTCTTGCCCAGTCTGGGTTCCTAACTTGACTTCCTTTGATAATGAACAATGATGTGTACCCTTTCAGGCGATGGTATTTTATTGCAGCAATAGAAACCCTCACTAAAATGTCTGCCCAATGAAATTTTAGCTTGATAGTAGGCAGCACAGAACATGAGAGAGTTCCTAATCTTTCTAAGATTACTAACACTTTTGAGAACATTTTCGTCTTATGATGTTTCTACTATGAAGAGACACTATGATGGAGACAGCTCTTAAAAGGCTGCATTGAATGGGGGGGGGCAGGAGGGGATGTTTACAGTTTTGTTTTGTTTTGTTTTGTTTTTTTAATAAGGTTGGTTTAAAACCATAAAGGCAGGAAGCAGTCAGGCGTGATTCTGGCACAGTAGCTGGGAACTTTGCATCCTGATCTACAGGAGAGAGAGAGAAAGAGAGAGAGAGAGAGAGGAGGAGGGGGAGGGGAAGAAGGGAGAGGGAGAGGGAGAGGGAGGGGAAGAGGGGAGAGGGAGGGGGAGGGGAAGAGGGGAGAGGGAGGGGGAGAGGGAGAGATAGTCCTCATGTACATTTCTGCAACCTTAAAGCCAATCTCCAGTGACATACTTCCTCTAATAAGGCCACACCTCCTAGCGCTTCCTGGAAAGTTCTCCGACTGAGGGCTAATCATGCAAATACATTAGAATATTGAGGTCTTTCTCATTCAAACCACCACAGTTTCAAACATTTCAAGCCATTCATCTATATACTTTATGTACATGGGTGTTTTGTCAGCATGTACATTTATACACCAGAAGAGGGCATCAGATCACATAGTACTACAGTTATAGTTGTGGGCCACCGTGTGGGTACTGGGATTTAAGTTTAGGGCCTCTGAAACACCAGCCAGTGCTCTTAACCACTGAGCCATCCCTCTAAAAGAACTATTAATAAACCATTGGCTTGGTGCTTTCAGATTTAAATGGCTAAGGTAGAATATCATTTGTCATTTTAAAAATAAGACCAGCAGTCTCAACTAACCTGGACCCCCTGAGATCTCTCAGACACGAATCCACCAACCAGGCAGCATACATGAGCTGGCCTGAGGCCTTTGACACACATACAGCAGGGGAATGCCAGGTCTGGCCTCAACGGTAGAAGATGTGCCTAACCCAGAGAGACTTGAGGCCCCAGGGAGGGGGAGTCCTGCTGGAGGAGGGGAACATCCTCTTGGAGAGAGGGGAGAGGAGGAATGGGATGAGGAACTGCAGGAGGGAAAACCAGCAGGGGGTAGGGGGGGCAACAACTGGACTCTAAAAGTTAAAAGAGTAATAGTAATAATAATAATAATATAAAAATAAGCCTGTTAAGTATTAGGAATACAACAATCATTATATTAACGAGTTAAATACATGAGTTGTTCCCAGTTGTTGGATATTGTGCTGTGTGCATATTCTATCAGTATTTAGTTCCAGGAACTAACTCTGTCACTTTTATCATTTTCTACACATTGTTGGCAGTAGATAACAAAGATATGCCCAGTTTCCCACAGCGTTCAATGGAGATGTTGCAGAAATCCAAATAGTACAAAGACAGGCTTCCTAAGAGTTGTTCCCTCTGTTCATGCTAGTTGGATAGTTGTGATGGTACACATGTATTCTAAAAAGCAACAATGTAATGTATATTAGGAACACTGATTCCACCTTCCCAGGGAAGCTTACAGAAGTGGGGTTGAAAAAGAGAGGAAGTGAGTTCCCACATAGCCCATGCCCACAAATGGCCACAATATTGTGAATTGTAGCAGAGAAAATGTGACTTAACATCCCTGTGAGTCTCTGAATAAAGGCAAATAACCAGGAAACAGGAAATCTTGGAGATGGAATCGTGAAGGTAAACAGTTTTGTATCCTGGGAGGCTTTCCCCATTCTGGCCACTTTGGCAGGTGACTGATGTGCTGTCACAAAGGCCTCCGCAAAAATTACATTTGGTTCTGTACAGGAGGCAGAGATACAGGATTCATAATAGCTAGTTTCCCGGGGCCCAGAGAATTTGTTTGATCTGCCAGGAGAAGGGATTGCGGATGAGAAGGGGAAACTTTCTCCTCCTCTCTCTAATTTGGGGGAAGGAGATGGTGACTTGGAGGGATTTGTGGCCCTGGTCTCCCAGGGTAAACAGTAGTCACAACTCAACGTGCTCATTAAGCTGCTAAAGGAAAAAGAGCTTGGGAACTCCTCACAGGAGGAGGCAGCGGGATTCTGACAGTAACAGTCTGTAGATGGATGGAGTTATTCAGCTATGGGGAAGCAATTGAATCTTTGAAAAGCGGCTCATGATTAGAGCCCAGCGGTTTTGACACACTGCAATCAAGCTTCAAGGAAACCCTGCGTGGTGGGGGATCAGCCTATCAAGGGAACAAAAAACAAGTGCGTGCAGGTGGGGTTGAACTAGAGGTTTGAGAACCAGGAGAACAAATTAGCCAATCTAATTGGAGACAGCATTGTTTTGTGTTAATTCGGCCATTTAAGAAGAGAAAAAAAAAAAGTAATAAATCATCCCTCTTCTTAGAGATATTCATGAAATTACCGATAAAAATGAAATACTATAAAGCTATTTATGAGAAGAGAAATACCTCTAACAGATTCACTCTTAAAATCAGGGATGAGGAGAAATATAAATAATGAAATATCCCTAAGTGGTATTTTTACAGAATATAAATCATTCTAGCTTAGGAAAAGCATTCACTGTCTAGCGTTTGAATGTAAAATCTTCTATTTTTGATAAGGAGACACGGATGCTTGACACCGGAAAGCCATGAGCACAATGCCGGGCTTCTTGATTGACATCAACACGTAATAAGATTAAAGCTTATCAGTTACTACAAAGCCAAAACAGTGCTTTCAGCAGCTTTTCTTAGCCACCCGTTCAGGTCTTGCAACAGGCATACATGGTAAGAACTATTATCAACTTCTATTGGAGGTACAAGCTTATTAAAGAATCTACCCAAGAATGGATAGTTACTATATGTCTATGGCTCTTACCCAGATAGCTTGTCCCCAAATCCAGCACCTTCTTAGCATTCATACTTCCAAGTAACTCAAGAACCATGAGTTGTGACAGGCACATGCTTAAGGCTCTTCAGTTCTCAGATTCTAAAAATAGCTCTAAAATAACTACGAAGTTAAGCATCTATTCAAAGATTGCTTGAGAGTGGCATTTTGAAGTAATTCACTATCACTGTGTTGGGCTCCGTCTGTGGTTTTTGTGTCTAGTAGTATTTAGTTTATGAAATTGGATGCAATTGTGTTTATTATACATGTTTAGAATTGCAATATCTTCCCTATGATTGTTCCTTTAGCGAGCATAAAGTGACATGATATAACTATCATACATGTGAGTTCAGCAACTGTGGTTACCCACACAAAACTAAGCCAATACAAGACTAAGCCAACTAAAAGCTCTAACATACAGGGGGAAGGGTTCCAAGGCTCCACTCATAGATGTGGAACTATTGCCAGGTGACTGCTAGAAAAGAAACATTCTCTTTGCTTTAGAGGAATGGCCACTGATTGTCCTAATGGATGATCTCGCAGTAAAACACATATGAAAAGCATGAATTGGTCTTAATGGTTGAAAATAATAAAAGTCTTGAAGCCAGAGGAAATGTATTAGGGAAGGGGACCAGGGCAAGTGAGAAGGAGGGCGTGAGAAGCGGTTGGTGTGGTATAGATGAGAACTGTCTTCCATAGGCTTGGACATTTGAACTCCACACCCACTGCTGGTGGCTCTGATTGGACAGGCTTAGGTACAGCCTTGTGGTAAGAAGTGTGTCAACACTGAGAGTGTGTCACCTCCCCCACCTCACTGCTCTCCCTCTTTCTCTGCTTCCTGCTTGCAGTTCAGTATGTGGGGGTCTCTCCTCCAGCCCCGGGGGCAGCCATGTCTGCTACTTGCCATTACGGCTCCCTCTGGAATCATGAGGTCAAATAAACTCTATTTTGCAAGTTACTTTGGTCAACTTACAGAAGTAAGTGCAGAGTTAAATAATGGATAGCAGACTATTCCTGAAAGGTCTTCCTTACCCTGGACTTCAAAGTAGATTAAAATACCAACTTCCACTGGGTAGTGGTGACACATGCCTTTAATCCTAGCACTTAGGAGGCAGAGGCAGGCAGATTTCTGAGTTCAAGTCCAGCCTGGTCTACAGAGTGAGTTCCAGTACAAGCAGGGCTATACAGAGAAACCCTGCCTCGAGAAATCAATCAATCAATCAATCAATCAATATTACTACTTCCTATACAAAGTTGCTTTTCTTGGTATCATTGAGGCCCCTGTGATTTTGTATTGAAAACAGAACAAAATGACACTTTAGGTTTTTTCTATTATAAAATTATTACTTAAAAAATTTTTTTACTGATTATTAAGCATAGCAACCAAACAGGAGTTTTAAAAGGCATTGCATTTAAATATCACCACCACAGGCATTATCATGGTGATTTTAAACCAAAGTTGTGTGTGTGTGTGTGCGCGCGTGCATGCATCTTATTAAATAACTTTTCAGTGGTGTCACATAGATGTATCTCCAGGTCATGGCTGTGATAACGAGGCCTTTTGTTGTGAGCAAAATACTAGGTTATAATCTCTCACTAATTACTTCTAGGGATTAGACAGATACCCTGGGGCTCTGCTATCTTTCACACTTACCCTGCTTGGCAAATTACTTATCCGTGGGCAGAAAGGGCAGGAAGCTTCTCCTGGTGTTAAGCCCAGGGAGATCTTAATTAAAGGCAGTTGAATTTATCTGTGGTCTCCGACATTAAAGGGAATACACTGAGTCCTCTTGGAGACAGTATCCAAGATGCTTCCTGCTGTCACTCAAGCACTGACTTTCTTCATTTTCAGGGAAGCCTCGAATGTTTTCTTCCCCTCTGCTCATGGTAATCTTTTTCAGAGTGACTTTATGGAATTCTGGAGGATTGGAAGGAGTAGTTGGAACAGCATTTTAGCACCTGGAAGCTTCATCTCACGTTGTATGTTACTTGCGCATTGACCCTTGTCTTGTCTGTTGACACACGCAAAGAGACTATATTTAAACAATCCTAGAGATGGAGATTTGGTTCCTTCATGTAGGATGAATTTTACCTGGGGTAGGGTGGAAGTCAGGATGCTTCTGAAGATACAAAGGTGCTATGACTGAGAGTAAATGGATTCTTTAAGCCTTTTGCATTTTAAAATGTGAGCCAATCTGTCTGCATACGTTTGTTTACATTCCTAGGCTGGAAGGATTGCAGTTACTAATTACTTCTTAATGCTTAGATAGTATATGAACGTTAACTTCTTATTTCCTGAGGCTTTACCCAGCACCTGGATTTTCATGGATAACTGTGGATACTTAGTGAATGAAGCAGACACTATCCTGAACGGACTCAGATAAGGAAGGTAAATATTAGACATTTCAGGAAAATAGTAATGGCTAGTTGTGACTAAGTTACTTTTAAAAAGTGACAAGGAACACAAGGAGTCTATTTGAGTACAGTCAATTTCATTTGGGAGGACTAGGTACTGAACCCAGGGCCCTGTACATATGAGACAAGTGCTCTGTTACTGAGCTCTCTCAGCTGCAAGATAGTCTATTTAGGACACATATGGAAACCAGGAAGGAAAAAAACGGGGTAGGAACTGAGAGTTGTTGGAGGAAGGTAAAGAATATGTTCAAAATATATTATTGAAAAAAAATATGTATTCTATGAGGTGACAAAATAATTTCTCTGGATTTACATTTGAATCCCATAGTTATTATATAATTATAAAACAAATAAATTTACAAGAAAAATGTTTAGGATTAAAATAAAATTAAGTTAATCATTATGATTGTCTATTATAGAGTTGTCATTTTATATGGAACTGTTTGACTATGTAATCTAGAATATATATCCTGAGAATTAAAAACAAAACAAAACTGCAGTGAGATCCACTCACTTGATGCATCTATCGATATTGCTATCAATAATACTATTACTATAATTTTTAAAGTTAAAATCAAGTGTGCCTATTCCTTGTAGAATAGTAAGTAAAGGCCGAATAATAATGACTACAATGAGTTTTCACAATTACACTAAGAAGAGAAATAGGCTTGCGGCAAAT
Organism: Mus musculus; assembly: GCF_000001635.26. Taxonomy (NCBI): domain Eukaryota; kingdom Metazoa; phylum Chordata; class Mammalia; order Rodentia; family Muridae; genus Mus; species Mus musculus. The sequence continues at coordinate 125,620,142 of NC_000076.6, read as the reverse complement.
TTGTGACCAAGGAAAAACATTCATTCTAGGTCAGGTCCAAGGATGAAGCCACAGGTGTGAACTATGATAAAGCAAGGCCCTGTGAAACTGTGGCTTTGAACTTGTAATGAACTTATAGAATGAAACACTGCTTTGAACTCTGTATTAGTATCCTTCTGTAACTCCCTTTTTATATAACATTTTATCTATGAGGTAATTCTTTCTTACATAGTTTTTTTTTTTTTTTCTTCTAGAAGCTATAAAGAGCCTGAAAGCATTAAAAGAAAGTCAGGGCAGCCTTTTCCTGCTTCACCCTGTGTGTGCTGTCTGTGTGAGTAACCTCTTTCCTTTCCTTTCCTTTCTTTCCTCTCTGGCTCAAAAGGAGTTAAGGAGCTCCTCTCTGGGCCATCCAAGGAGAGAGGGGAAGGGAGGCACCTGGCTGACTCTCCAGAGAAAGGAGCTCTAGCAATAAATCCTTTTACTTAATTCCCAGCTGTTAAACAGCATGTGGTAATTCACTAGAAGTTAGCATTTATTTAAGCACAAATTATAAGATAGTTAAAGAGTTAAGCACCCAGCATTTACTGAAGCACAGAATAGTAATAAAGAGTTAAAATTTCAGCGCCTATTATAACACAAAGTAGCAAGAAAGAATTAAATACAGTGCTTACTGAAACACAGAATTATAAAGTAATCAAATACAGTTATAAAATAAAGATATAGTGCTTATTAGAACATAGAAAGGAACTCTGAAACTTTTAGAGGAGAAAGTGGGGGAAAGCCTCGAAGATAGGGGCACAGGGAAAAAATTCCTAAACAGAACAGCAATGGCTTGTGCTGTAAGATCAAGAATCAACAAATGGGACCTCATAAAATTGCAAAGTTTCTGTAAGGCAAAAGACACTGTTAATAAGACTAAAAGGCCACCAACTGTAGGAAGCCGCCCTCACATTCGCCGTTACAAGATGGCGCTGACATCCTGTGTTCTAAGTGGTAAACAAATAACCTGCGCATGTGCCAAGGGTAATTCTCCACCCCATGTGCTCTGCCTTCCCCGTGACGACAACTCGGCCGATGGGCTGCAGCCAATCAGGGAGTAATACGTCCTAGGCGGAGAATAATTCTCCTTAAAAAGGGACGGGGTTTCGCCATTCTCTCCTTTGCTCTCTTGCTCTGGCTCTTGCACTCTAGCGCTCTTGCGCTCTGGCTCCTAAAGATGTAAGCAATAGAGCTCTTGCTCTGGCTCTTGCTAGAGCTCTTGCTCTCTTGCACTCTTGCTCCTGAAGATGTAAGCAATAAAGTTTTGCCGCAGAAGATTCCGGTTTGTTGCGTTCTTCCTGGCCGGTCGCGAGAACGCGGGTAAGAACCAACAGATTGGGAAAGAATCTTTACCAATCCTAAACCAGATAGGTGACTAATATCCAATACATATAAGGAACTCAAGAAGGTGGACTCCAGAAAATCAAATAACCCTATTAAAAAATGGGGTATAGAGCTAAATGAAGAATTCTCAACTGAGAAATACTGAATGGCTAAGAAGCACCTGAAAAAATGTTCTACATCCTTAATCATCAGGGAAAGGCAAATCAAAACAACCCTGAGATTCCACCTCACACCAGTCAGAATGGCTAATATCAAAAATTCAGGTGACAGCAGATGCTGGCAAGGATGTGGAGAAAGAGGTACACTCCTCCATTGTTGGTGGGATTGCAAGCTGGTACAAGCACTCTGGAAATCAGTCTGGCAGTTCCTCAGAAAATTGGACATAGTACTACCGGAAGATCCAGCAATACCTCTCCTGGGCATATACCCAGAAGAAGTTCCAACTGGTAATAAGAACACATGCTCCACTATGTTCATAGCAGCCTTATTTATAATAGCCAGAAACTGGAAAGAACCCAGATGTCCCTCAACAGAGGAATGGATACAGAAAACGTTGTACATTTACACAATGGAGTACTATTCAGCAATTAAAAACAATGAATTCATGAAATTCTTAGGCAAATGGATCTGGAGTATATCATCCTGAGTGAGGTAACCTAACCACAAAAGAATTCACATGATATGCACTCATTGATAAGTGGATATTAGCCCAGAAACTTAGACTACCCAAGATAAAATTTGTAAAACACATGAAATGCAAGAAGAAGGAAGACCAAAGTGTGGATATTTCGTCCCTCCTTAGAATGGGGAACAAAATACCCATGGAGGGAGTTACAGAGACAAAGTTTGGAGCTGAGACGGAAGGAAGGACCATCCAGAGACTGCCCCACCTGGGGATCGATCCCATAATCAGCCAACAAACCCAGACACTATTGCATATGCCAGCAAGATTTTGCTGACAGGACCCTGATATGACTATCTCCTGTGAGGCTATGCCAGTGCCTGGCAAATACAGAAGTGGATGCTTACAGTCATCTATTGGATGGAACACAGGGGCCCTAAAGAAGGAGCTAGAGAAAGTACCCAAGGAGCTAAAGGGGTCGGCAACCCTATAGGAGGATTAACAATATGAACTAACCAGTACCCCACAGAACTATGTCTCTAGTTGCATATGTAGCTGAGGATGGCCTAGTCAGCCATCAATGGGAGGAGAAGACCTTGGTCTTGGGAAGATCATATGCCCCAGTACAGGCCCAGTACAGGGGAATGCCAGGGTCAGGAAGTGGGAGTGGGTGGGTTGGGGAGCAGGGTGGGGAGAGGGTATAGGAGACTTTCAGGATAGCGTTTGAAATGTAAATGAAGAAAATATCTAATAAAAAAAATGAAAAAAAAGGGAAAGGAACTGAAAAAAAAAAGAAAAAAGAAAAAGGAAACCAGCAGTTTTCAGCTACAAAATAAGCCAGAGAGTGTTAAGTTTTCAGAAGCCGTCAGCTTCTAGTTCCCAATATAGTTAGAGAAAGTTATAAGGCTAGAGGTCATTAGTCTTTTAGCCTTTGTCCAACTCTGTGTTCCAATTCAGCTCAGAACCCCAAAAGGCATAATCAGGCCCTCATAGTACAGGCTTCTGGGGGAGAGAAGATATTAATGGTCTTACCTAGCACTGACCCCTGCATGCTACAGTACTGGCACGCCAACTGAGAAGTACCCACGCATGCAGTAGTGAAAAGGATTGCTGTAGGAGGAGCTGACCACATTCTGATTAGCATTGAGATGTGTTTCTCAAGAGCCTGGTGCTGTCAAACAGGTGAAAAGACCTCACCTAGAGAGGTCTCTGGGGAAACCCTGATGTTGGGAGTAACTTACTGTTCTTTTGATGGATGCCTATGTCAAACTGCCTTCTAAATATTTAAATTATACCAATAGACTTATGCTGCCTTTATTGGTCAGATAGGCTTCTTCTGGCAATGGTTAGTGGTTATTGCTGAGAGTTATAACTAGACAAAGTGCTGGGAACAAGAGATTACTAGTGCTCAGTCTTATATGGGACATCTACGTCAGCCTTCCATCCCCAGAGCCTGGGGAATATCATGGAAAGGGTTTGGAAAGAATTTAAGAGCCAGAGGATGGAGAATAATACTATAAAATGTCATCTTCTGCATACAACATGGCTACTGTACTTATGGACTCACAGTAGCTGTTGTTTGCTGTACAAGTTCAAGTCCCAGCAGTGATGGGGGTAGAATTCACAAAGTCCCACCCATAAATGAGATGCCGACATGATACTAGCAAATGACAGCTAGTGGAGAGACTCGTTTTCTTTATTGTGTGGCCATTAGTAGATGGGCCATGTTCTAGTGGATGTTGCTATATCCATGAGCACCCACTCACTCAGCAGTAACTGGTGTCAGTGGGTTATAAAAAAAAAAGACATAAAACTGGGAGAGCATGACATGTCAGGGGTTTGGGAAGGCATGATATGTTAGCAGGTTAGGAAGGCATGACATGTTAGGGGCATTGGGAAGGCATGATATGTTAGCGGGTTGGGAAGGCATGACATGTTAGTGGGTTGGGAAGGCATGACATGTCAGGAGTGTTGGGAAGGCATGATATGTTAGCAGGTTGGGAAGGCATGATATATTAGTGGGTTGGGAAGGCATGATATGTTAGTGGGTTGGGAAGGCATGATATGTTAGCGGGTTTAGGGGAAAAGGCAGAGAGTGGGGTTGGATATCACCACAACACACTATACACATGAGCAAATTTCTTAAAGACCAAATTAATAATATTATATAAGAAAGTAATTTAAAAATACAGCAAAGGCACTCAAAATGTAGGCGCCTATCTTACGCTGAAAAGGAAAACAATCCCTCCTATCAGTCTGTGTATAGGATGCTCCAGAAGAACGTCTGAGTCCAATGAACATACTCTGTCTGCAAGTAAATAATTGATAAGATGAAGCTCAAGTTAATTTCAAAAATCAAATTAAGAATTACAGAAATTGCAATATGCATATATTGGAGTCCCGTGAAATGAGAGGTGTTTCCTGCCAAGGGTTGCTGATTACCGTCAAAGGCACTGAATTTCTGCAGGGACAGGACATAGATGAAATCATTTGCTGAGAATCCAAATCTAGTTATAACTCCAAGGTGAGAAAAATGCAAATGCAGAGCAGCACAGGAAGCCCATTCAAGGGGTGGTAATTGACATGGACTTGAAGAGGAAAACTTCAGAAAGTGTTGCTCACTTTTACAAAACCAGGGACTTTCATGAAAAACAAAAATAACAGAGAGATGAACAGAGACTTCAGAGCCCTTTTACCTAACTCTAGTGTGTGGGCTTCATGTAATTCAAAGTGTAATCAGTGGCAAACAGCAATGGGTCAGCTGAGACATCTGGACCTGTGAACACACCTGGTCATATGTAAGCTCTATTAATTGCATGTGTAACTATAGAGATAGTGCATCAGTAATAATTTTAACATTTTATCTTCTTTGTATGTGTGCTTGTGTGTCTGTGCTAGTTTTCTGTATATGTACGAACTCTGTGTGCCTTCTTGTCTCTTCTCAACAGTCCTGAGATAGCAGGCTTGCAGCACCATACACTGTGAAATTAGCTATATAGCATGCATACATGCACATATCAGCTACTAAAGAAAAAAAGAAGAGACCATGAATTTTAAACAGACCAAAAGATAGGATATACATGAGGGGGTGTGGGTGGAGGCAAGGGAGTCAGAAAATGATGGAATTATAATCTGAAAAATATTTACTAATATTTCCTTCAATGATCTTTACCTTAGAGTAGTTGTGTCCCTGAGTGACCCGATCTGTAACATACCAATGTAATCCTTACCACAGTGAGATACGATTAGTGCCGTAGAAATGATGTTGTGTGATTTTTGAAGTGGCAAACAAACACACTGAAGTGTCTCCGTTGGCTTTCCCTATCTGTGTTTATAGTAAACACCAGAAGCATGGCATGCGTTGTCCAACTGACCTAATACACTTCTTCATGTATGGATTAGACGAGGATGCTACCAGAGGATTAATAAAGGAGTTTATTAATCCTACATTCTGGAACACATGCATTCCCCACAGAAGTAGATGTCATTAGTGTTTGCACTAACCAAGTCTTCAATATCTTTACTTATTTTTACATTTTAAAAGTATCTATCTGGTTCATAAATGAATATTTATATGTGGCTAAGAGTAAAGGTTTTCTTTAACTTTCTAGGTCTTTCTATCAGTACCATACTTTATAATTTCTATCAGTACCATACTTTACAATTCTAAGTTGAGAGGAACATGCGAGGTGTTGGGCCATCTACTGATGTTGTTCAGATGGAGTTTGACTCCCTGTGTTTCATGTGTAGGAGTCTTGGTCCCTGGTGTGTTGATACTGAAATGTGATGGGCTCTTTAAGAGGCTGGGCATAATGGAAGGTCCTTAGTTCATTGTGGTGACTGCCCTTGGACGGTAATTCATGGAATCCCAAGATTTCGGATATAGAGAGAGCAAGTTTGGTCTCTGAATCGCTCTCTGCTTCCTGTTTGGAGAAGTGCTCTTCCTTCTCCCACACTTGCTGCTGGTGTTGCGGCACCGTTCGCCATGAGTCTCTCATCAGAACTTAGCAGATTCTGGCACAGTATGCTTGAATTTCCAAAAATAAAAATAAATAAACTTATTTTATTTAAATAAAACCCTTGTTGTTTTTGTCATTTATAAAATTAGCCTATTCCAGTATTTTATTATAACAATTAAAACAAACTAATATATCCAATAAAAAAGCATTCTCCTGCAAAAAGCTTTTTTCCTCCCCCAATCTCTAAGATTGTGATTTTCTTTTACTAAGTAGAATATAGGATAGGATATAAGGCCAAGAGAAATGAATATTAATAACTAATTTTTCAATTAAAAGTTGAGGTGCATGCACGGCAAAGATTACCATAGTCTCTAGCCAGCCACAGAAGCCTGCCAGTAAGCTTCCAACATTAGTTTACGCTTTCCTTTCCTTTCCTTTCCTTTCATGTTTGGAAAAACTCCAAATATGTTTCAGTTGTTTGAAAATAAATGGGATTTTTTATTTTTTTAAAGCAGTTTACTGTTTAGAGGCTCATTTCAAATTAAACTACTACGGGAAGAGCAGAAACACTGTCCCACTTTTTCCTGAGTCAAACAGCATTTCCTCACCATCTTGTTAGGTGCGGAAGTCCATACTGACCTTTTACATCTTCACTATTTATACGAAATATCTATTTCTTAAAGAGGCGGTGATGACGTCATTGGGGTGCAGGCTTTGCCTTCATGTTGAGGACTTTACTTGGAGCAAGGGAGCAAGTGTCAAATGATTTCTTGAGTGGCTTTCATTAGGACTCTGGTGGCAACTAGTCTGGCATGAGAAAATATCTTTGGTTTTGCCAGGAGTCGTCTGATCTATTTATCTTTTCCATGACCCATTTTTATGCTGTGGAATCCTAACAAAGTCCATTCGGAAGAATAAAGATGTCCCTGTGATAACCCATCTCAGAGAACTCTGACCAGGATCAAAGCGTGATGGAAAAGGGCCTGTTACTAATAGAAACTATTTTAAATTCCGACAGTGTCTCCTCCTTGTGGCATTGGACAAATGACCCAGCCTGAGGAACCAAGTGCCCTTTCTAAAATGAATTAAATTTCATATCCATAAGTAATAGATTATAAACCTCACTCCCCAGACCTCTTAGAAAGTTGAAATTAGGTAATGCACTGTGAGGGTTGAAATTTGCAGACTGTACCAATGTGGTTGGCCTGAATAAGCAACCTGACTAGTGGGCAGAGGCAGACGTAGGCGGTTTGTGTAGAAAAGGCTTTGAGAATCCACTGCATGTGTACTTAAATCGAAGAAAGCAAAGTACTGCTTATAGGGTTTCTACAACAAAGATATCCACCTAGAATAGATACCGGCACACAATAGCATTAGCGCACCTGCCAAGGCAACCCAACCAAAATAGATATCTGACGTACAACAGAGTTAGTACCACCTGCCATGACACAGCTGAGCGCAGCGGGATGGCAATCATAGCCGGTTAACATTCTCGTGCCCTTCCTAATTTATTGGATTGGTTTAATGAGTTCTTGAGTTTGTAGGCATATTACAATTAAACTTAATTGGTGTTCATGAGCAAGTCACAAAAGAAATACTTTTACTGTTCTGATTATCGGGGGTAATCCCCAAATGTTAACGAAGCATATGCATATTTATTTGTTTACCAGACTTGTTTATATGTGGGTAGACAAGGAGGGGGTTGAACGGAGAAATGTGTGGGTAATTTACCGGTCTGTCTACAATAGGCAGCACTGACATCAGCAAATGCCCTCTCTATAGACGAAAAGCAGCATTTGTACAGCCATTACAAAGTGTAATACCATGCTGGTATAGAGACAGTAGACATCTTATGACTCTGCAGGATCTCAGTGTTACCTCTTAGACCCGGTCTTGTGGTGCCCAAACTCAGAATACCAAGCTAGGGCGGGCACAGAGTTTCTGTGTCCTGGAGAGCCACCCAGGCCCCTAGTAGACTCCATGAGCAAGTGATAGGTGTAAGTGAAGCTGAATAGAGAAACTTTGGGGATGATTCTCAGAGACTGGCCCACCCAGATGGATGGATCGATGGTGTGAATATAGCTTATCTACATGGAATTAGAATATTGTTTTCAGCTAAGATGTCGGGCAACCATGCTTCCTTGCTAAAGACTTCTGCAACTCACTTCTCACAGACTCCTGCCTGGCATGTATAATACAGAACTTTAGGTCCCACCACACAGGCAGAACAAAGCCTTCTTATACCCAAGGTGAAGAGCACATGTCTTGAAACGTCCTCTCCCAAGAGAGGCGAAAGGGGGTTTTTTATAAAGGATGGTTTTGATGTCAGTGGTCAAGGCAGACAAGGGGAAGCTGGTACAACATCTTTTGTTTATTACTTAGCACCCTTGCACACCTCAGAGCTATCTTGGATTTGTCTAGATTGATCAGGATTTTGGTGTTTTGTTCTTTGTTTGCTGTAGAGTCTGTCTGGCTACAAGAGTAGGGTGGACCTTCATACAAATGAAAGAGGGCATTGTTCAGGAACTTCCCAGAGCGCTTGAGGTGACGTTTTGTTAATATATCTTTAAGTTGCATTGATTTTTATATGTATCACTTTACTCAAAACATCCTATGAGATGCTTTTAAGTTATTAATTTATTAGTTCAATTAAAGGCACACTTTTAATATCTTAAAAATAAATTTACATGTAGAATTGTGATCATTTGTACTTCAACCAACAGTACATAAAATTTTCTACTTTTTAATGCTTTTCTTATCCTTTGTAAACAAGCTTTTATTCTGGCTGTCAATTAAAATTTTGGTTGCTGTTTTATTATGTATGTTATCTATTTGTACTCTGTGAATATCGAAAAGTGTCTCTCTCATTCAAAGTGACTGGATTCCCCCTACTCCCATTCATAGAGACTGGTGAAATCTTTCCACTTTCCCCAAGTTAGCTGTACTATCCATATAACTTTTGTTGGTTCTTCAAAAGTTCTTTCAGTGAAAATGATCAAATGTACAATTATTTTCACATAGGTTTTGCCTTTTGATGATCTATTTGACTATTCTAAAAGTCTTGTAAAAATACTGGTTTCTGTTTTTATCCATATTGGTCCATAGTAACCTGAAGCCAGTATTTGCTACTTTTTGGATTCTTCTTTTTTTCCCCCACCCTTTATCCCCCCAGTTTCACACCTGTCACTAGAAAATCTTGTGCTTTTTCTTTCTTTGGTTTTTAAGGGTTTTTTCCCCCTATTTGCTTTCTAAAAAGGGAGAGAGAGGAAAACCATGGCGAAGAACACATTGTCAAAATATATTATATGAAAACAATGTATTTTCAGTTTAAAAATGGAAAATAATGTATACTTTAATAAAAGAATGTGAAGAATCTTTTGCAATAAGGCAAACTTATTGTTAAGATCATAAAATTCTAGTTAATATGTATTTGTCTCTATATATGCATACATACGTGCATACGTGTTCACATAGATCTGTGCTGCTGGTCAGGGCCAAGGTAGCAGAGGATGCTCACAGCCACCTTAGTGAGCCACAATGTTACTAGAATCTCAGTGGTGAGCAAGTGTGTAATAGCCTGCAAGGGTGTGCAGGAGCCAAATGACAGATGCTGGGAGTGTGAAGTGGGAGGGTTGGCAGCTTGGGGTGGGACAGGGAGGAACAGAACTAGCAGAAGAAGCCAAGAGCTGGGATGGTGTGGCTCATGATGAAGATGGCAGAAGAGAAGCCAGACGTGCCTCAGAGGCACTGCCTTGAGAAGGAGCAGTTGTCAGTGGTGGAGCACAGAGGCCTAGGAGGCCCGACTGTGGGATAGCCTCCTCCGTATGAGACTTGTCCAGATACTCACAAACATTTCAGCTCCCAGGAAACTCTGGTAACCACTTGCCAATGGATGTGCAAATAAGAACAGACCCTTAAATATCCATCAAATGAAACAGACATACTTGTAAGGATAAATGCATTCATCTATACTTCTCTTACATGTGATATACCAGGCAGGAAAATAAGATTTGAACAATACAATTAATTAGAGATTTATAATAAACAAATGTAGAGCCTGCTACAAAACAATTGGCAAGCATACTTTTCTCAGGAACACAGAGGTATTTCTTCAAATGACTTGTGTTACAAGGCATAAAATAAATCTCAATGAGTTATAAAGGATTGGTGTCAGATATAATCATCTCTGCTTATCCAGGGTATTTATATTAGAAATAAATAAGTAGATTATAGTGATTTGGAATATGTTTATAAAATTTTCCCAAACACTTAGATGATTGGAGAGACCCAGAACAATTTTAATTACAATTTAATATTCATTCTATCAGATAGAATTGTATAATATCACAAGAGAAGAAATATCTGAAGTCAAAAACCTCAAGGTTCACTATTACAGAAACATATTAAAGAAATTCAAACAGTAGCTTATTGAAAACAATAATAAAACAATGAGAAATGAAGCATACACTGCAGAGGCCCAAGAAGGAATAATGTAGTCTTTAAAGACAATCAAACAGACAAAGTGCTATTTCAAGAGAACAAACTATCAAATGAATAGAAAATTGAAATATTATTACAGTCACAGGAGAGATACAGCACCAGAGGGGATGCCTGTGCATTTAAGGAACTCCATGCTCTTCTATACAAGCAGAAATGAGCATCTCCTGTAATTTCTATTTTAAATATTACACCAATGAGCATACACACATGCAGGCACACACAGGCACAGGCACAGGCACACACACATACACACAGGCACACACATACAGGCACACACACACACGGGTACACACACAGGCACACACACACAGGCACACACACAAAGAGGCACACACACACACACAGAGGCACACACAGGCACACTACTTGTACATTGGAAGGAATCTCAGGCAAGTCTCATGTTTGTTCTGCTTCTGCAGGAAATAAAAAATGCCTTTCAGCTTAGTGTAAATTTCTCCCAGATGAGCAGAACAGGTACTCAGATCTTAGCCTTCCTAGGTGTCTGGTTGGATTTCTACTTAGTGGCAGAAATACGAAAGATGTAAAAACAACTCATTAATGATTAATGTAATATAGTAGAAAAGTTAATTGAAAACTAAGTACATGCAATTCAGCAATCCAGAATAAGAAGGGAAACATAAATCATTATATATATATGCATATATATTATAAATATCTGATAGATGATAGTAATTGTTTTCAGTGTTGATGGTTTAGAAAAATATGATTCATATTATATTATATTTAACATAATATTTAATAACAGTAAAATGTAATGAACATATCTATTTGTTTCTACACAATAAGCATCATTACTCCTTTGGAATAGATTCCATGGGCTAAAGACATCTGACTGAAATATATTCTACACAACCCTAGATTTAACAAATTTCTTAACTATATTCCTCTTCATTCAAAAGAATGAACAGAGAAAAACATTGAACCTGCCCCCTAGGAGGGAGCCGAAGACGTAACTTCAATTTTCCCATAAAGAGAATTATTCACTTAAAATGAACATGGTAAATAACAGTATTTCTCTTTAAAGAATTGGTTTTTTTTAAATCTCCTTTCCTAGATAGCAATAAAGACCTTCCTTTATGAATGGTCTTATATCAGAAATTTTCTCTTTGACAGATCTCCATCCTTGCTATGATTAAATGGGCTGTATGATACAGAGAGCTAAAGGACAGAAGTAGGAGATTCCCAGCCTGCTAGGACTTTAACATCAACAGCAGGGGCGGGCATCTCAAGTGCAGATGAAAAGAGTTCTTCCCAGCCTTGTCCCTACACAGAGGTAACCCCCTGCAGGGCACTCAGAATTCATTTCCTTCTCATAATTAGTATTTCCTGAGTGTTTTCTTTCTTTCACATTTGAATTTTAATGACACAGTAAAGAATAATGGGGAGATCACTTGATGGAGTCAAAGATTGCATTTAATTCTAGTGCGTGTTAATTGGCTTTATTAAAAATTAGCATTTTAAAATTTCCAATTCTCTTCCTAACATATGAAATGTCACTCACTTTCTCGCATCGTAATTAAATTTGCATAGGAGTAAATTTTATTTGCCTCTGTTGAGGAAACATGGAAGAGCTGCCTGCACAACAAACATGGATATTTCTGAGTCTGCACGTTGACAATACAATATTCATTAATTTAAATCACTACAACAGCAGTACACAGGCTGCAGTTGTAATTACCATTGCTTAGTAACAGTGTGTCTCAGGATGACAAGGGGATTAACTGAATAATTATTACATGTGCCTCAGCTTGAAATACTCTCCCAGGGCAGTTCTGGTCCCTGGGTAAGAGTTGCTGGAATAGACGAAGACATTTGAGCCGAATGCTGACGCTGCTCCACAGCCATTGGAGTCATCTGTCCCAGACCAACACTGCTCCACGATTAATCACCCGATAATCAGATTCTCAGGTTGGTGGCAGGATGCTAGAACCTGCATAGGAAGCGTTCAGGAAACAGTTTTCAGGATGGAATTTCTGTGGAGGGTTTAGACACCACACAATTAACAGGCAACACTGCATAGCCCATGCTTTACGTTGTGGCTTCCTTAGACGCGATTGCCTCTGAGTTTCCCCTGGTACACCCCTTCACTGAGGCTCTTCCTGGTTCTTGCTGTCTTCTCTCCTAGAGCACCATTGTTCTGCAGCCTCCTCCTCTCGGATCAGTCTTCCAGATCAGTAACAAATGGCAGGAGGCGGCTTCGATCAACAGTATTCATTTTCTCCATAGATTTTAGGACAATCAGTGATTGATTGCCATGACATTATTATGCTATCTGCCTTAAACATTTTTCTAAAAAGCTATTATTTAATGTGTGCAGATATTTTGCCTTTTTTTTTATGGGTACTCCCTACATCAGCACCTGGTTCCTACAGAGGCTAGAAGTAGGCTTAAGAGTCCCTGGAACAGATTTATAGTTGGTGTGGGCTGCCCTGCGGGTGCTGGGAATTAAAATGGCTTCCACCGGAAGCGCATCCCATGCGCTTAACTCCTTAGCCATCTCCCCAGCCACTGCATCACATGCTTTGACGGATAATTCTAGTATCTATGCTTTATGGACATTTTCATCTTGCTTCCCTTAGTTTCATGTTTTTTGTTTGTTTGTTTGTTTGTTTTTTAGGGTCCTGAAGACCGTTAGAGTGTATCTTACATATTCTAATCATATGCTCTTACGCATCTTGCTGTTGTTACATCTTTTATTTGAATTACTCTTGGCTATTTTCAGAACATCATGCCTCTGATACTTCTTGTGGAAAGAGGTCAAGTGTGAGCTTTGATTCCAGAGACTTCGGGCGCTGTTCTAGTCTGCCTTGCTCAAGCCCTGTTAGACAACACTGAGACGTTGGTGGTGTCCCACACCACGGACTCTTCCAAACCCCGTTACTGCTTTGATTTTTGTTGGATTATGCATGAACATCTTGGGGGTAGGCCTTGAATTTCAAGTACAAATCTGAAAGGTTCCTTTCCCCCGCCCCATCCTTTCTGGAAGCCCCCTAGCACTACAGCTGAATGGGGAGAGGGCACCAGGTTTCTCCATTCATGTGCTCTCTTCAGGGAGATGAGGGGGCCCTCGGCAGGGATCTGCCTCGTGCCTTAGCTTTTACATCTAAAGAACTTTCCCTGTTGAACTAAACAGCCCACTTTGTATGTCAAAACACTGAATAGAGATTGTTTTAAGACACACCAGGAAAATATGCCTTCCCTAGTGATATTTGGCTGGAGGGGTTAATGTTAGATGCAGTTCCCTAAAATGAAAGCCTAATTTCCATGTCAGTTTTCTGTGGCATGTGTCCTTTAGTGCTTTTTCATTTAAATATCTGAAGCTGTTGGGTACCAGAAGTTTGACTGCATGATTGACAGCTGTCAGTCCCTTTGCTAGTGCCTAGCTATGGCTGTTTTAGAGCAAAGTTGGAGTCTACTCCAGGCCAGGAATGGGCAAAGTCCAGATTTAAACTTTTTTTAAAATGGTATTTGTTGTTGTTTTGTTTGTTTTTAAGGATCCCAAGGGAGACACAGGTATTATTACCCCTGACTACTTTTACTGGCCCCAGCAGAAGGCCAATCAAACACTCACACCTCTTTGTTTCCCAGGGTTGATTTGAAAACTCTGAGGTCCCCCAGGACAGGCCTTTGCTTCTGTCATAACTGTTTCAGATGCTTGCCATTGTTCTAGAGACATCCTCAAGCCCATGGAAGCTCCTGATGACCCCTGCCTATATGTTCCCCACCCCCAGGTGGGTCAATCACTTCAGGAAGCAATGCTTCCCCCACAACTCATGGCAGCCCCTGCACTTGTGACTACTTGTGTGTATCAGCCATTCTTGTACACCTCAGGTCTTCCACATCCTTTCCCACTCTCCACACTACACTCTTTTTCTTGACCCAGCCTCATCTATGTTTTTACTACCTACTCATAGCTGTAATTGTGGGTAGAGTGGGCTGACTAACCTGGGAGCACAAAGTACAGACAGATGTCTGCCTGTCCTGTCAGCTACGGGGATACCCAGCAGCAGTGAGAGGTTAGCTGAGAATTACAACGGATGGCTGGACCATGGCTGCAACGGACTATGGAAGGCAAGAGATGAGGAGAGTGAGGGCAGGAAGGTGCATTGCCGTGAAGTGCTAAGAATGCAAGGTACACTAAAGGGTGGAGAGTTTGGGAAATGTGGGTCTCAGCCACTGGGAGGGTTCTAAAACTCTGCTCTGTTACTGGTCCTAGCACTCACCACACTAAGCACTCACCATCTTGTTCAGTTTCTGGATTTCTGGACCTTAAAGCTCATAACAGAAGAGGTGACACCCAAGGTTCAGAGATGCAGCCAACAGTAAAGAATTGTAGTTTGTGCACTCACGACCTTTGTCAAAATAGGACAAAAAGAAGCTCAGCTAACTGGTGAGGGGTTTAGTCTCTTTGCCTGACAATCCCCCTTCTTCTGGCTATGTAAATGCTTTTGACTGCTTCAAAGTGGGCTCTGAACCTTCACGGGGTGTGTGGGGGGGGAGCGAGAGTACATGTTGATTAATATTTCAAACTTTTGTCACACATATTTCTCCTTGACATTGGATGCTTCTTACTGCTTGAGGGTGGGCTCAAAAATTTACAGAAGAGTGCATACACATGAATTAGTATTTCAGCATTTTGACCCAAATATTCTTTCATGCCTTCTCGGTGTGACTGTCAGGGAGACATGGAGATATATGAGCTTGATTGCCAGGTACAGCTTTGCTTTCAGAATGCACTTTCAGCATTCACACATCACCCAGAAGTTTGCTGTAAAAAAAAGCACTTGTCAGCTTGTAATCTGGAGAGATGCTATGAGGCACATGGTCCTGGAGCCTCAGTGACTTTGGTCAGAGGTGAATACAATTGAGGGTAGCATTTCGGATAGTAGCTGGATGTGCTTAAGTCATGGATGTAATTAATAAGAGTATGCTGTGTTCATCAAAGCAATAAAGGTTTACCTGTAGACCAGCTTTCAAACCAATTTACATGTAAATATGTGTGCTATAAATTTCAAGAAGTTATTTATTACTACTCCCCAAGAGTTCATTTTAGCTTTTATGAGAGATACACATCCCCACAGAAGGACAGTGGGTCTAGTTAATACAACCAGAACGATAGAGACACACCTTGGTGCCACACTGATCAAGGCAGGTCTCCAAAACGGAAGAGAAAACAAGTGAGGATAGGGATGAGAAACTCTCATTTAACATTTCAAATTAAATTTATGATCCAAGAAGGAATTGGATCAAAAGAGGCCTTCTCGCATCCATTCGCCTTTTCCAGACATTTGCAGCAACTGTGGGTGGCTGCACATTTGCCTACTCATTTCACGTGTCCAGAGGCAAAGCTGGGTCAGAGCTATGCTTTCCTCATCTGTAAGTCTCTACACATGCAGCTCTCTACAGCAGAATCTATCATGGCTCTTGACCTTTATGAGAGGCCCCAGCGTTATAAACTGTGTGCGTGGCATATACGCTACAGTATTAATGTGTCGTAGAATAATACTGATAACTAAAATGTTAACCATGACCAGTGTTGAACAATCAGCACAAAACACTGCTCAACTTTGGAACACAGAGAACTCTGTCTGCTTCTGGGGATAAAATTTCAGAAACACAGATCATCGAAGAGAGCTGTGCTGAGAGATTACACCAGACACTTTCATATGTGTACATACACATATATTCTCAGAGCAGAGGCATTAAAAATTATCCCACTTAAAGCTTCTTTACAAATGATGATCCTGATTTATTTATGTGTTTGTTTGTTAGTTAGTTAGTTAGTTTTTGTTTTTTGTTTTCTAAGACAATGTTTCTCTGTGTAACAGCCCTGGCTGTCCTGGAACTCACCCTGTTAGATCAGGTATCCCTAATTCACCTGCCTAACTCCAAAGTGCTATGATTAAAGACGTGCACTATCACACCCAGCCTGGTGATTCTATTTTAGCAGGTTTTGAAACAGATATTTATTCATTCATTCATTCATTCATTCATTCATTCCTTTATACAGTGATGTGTGTGTGTGTGTGTGTGTGTGTGTGTGGTGTGTATAGGTCAAAGTACAACTTGCAGAAGTCAGTACTGTCCTTCCATGATGTGGGTCCCAGAAATCAAACTCAGGTTTTCAGTCTTGGTGGCAAGTTCCTTTATCTGCTCAGTTTCTGAGCTTGCCTTTTCATAAACATGATGCTGGCTGTAAAATAACTGAAGGCATCCTGAGAACTTTAGAAGTAATGAAGAAACTTCACAATGGGGTGTTGGGGCCATGGCCCCACAGCTAAGATCACTGGCTGCTCTTTCAGAGGATCTGGGTTTGATTCCCGGCAACCACGTGGCTCTTTACACGTGTCAGTAACTCCAGTTTCAGAGGATCTAATGCCCTCTTCTTGCCCTTGAGGGCATCCGGCATGGGTGTGATTATATATATGTATAAGTGCGCGCGCACACACACACACACACACACACACACACACACACGCACACACACACATGTGCAGGTAAAACACCCGTATACATAAAGCTCTAAGAAACTTTGCAGCATTTATTCTGGACTAGGTTGGTCTTCCACAGGAAAGTGTTTTTATTATTATTATTGTCTTGTAACCCATACTCAATCTGATGTCCGACAAAACAGCAAATGAGCCATGCGTACTTGAGTCTGAAGAAAGACAGGATGTGGCAGCTGCTCTCCTTTCTGCCCGCTCTCTGCTCATGTAACGGGGACAGGGCTTTTCAGTTAGGTAGTCTTATCATCAGGACTGGACGGCAATGTGTTTGCGCATGCTCACAGACTGAGTTGCGCATGCTCACAGAATGACTGAGTTGGTGCTGGCTTTTTATTCGAGGCTTAGGGTCCTGGAGGTGAAACTAGAAAGGATTATCTGCACAAGGTGCTCCTGTGATCAAATACAGCATCAGTCTGCATCTAGCCGGGTCTGCTAGGTCCCTACTTTCTACAGGACTCTATCGACCGGAGTGGCTTTGGTATTTTTCACATACCCGTGACCCAACATTTTACCTTGGGATGCTTCTTTCATTTCACTTCTGAAAGGCTTGTTTCTTGGTCTGTGGTTTTTGGACTTGTTTGTTTGGTTGGTTGGTTTTCTTGTGATTCAGGATTGGAAAGAAATCGGACTTATATGTAGGGATTACCAACTGCCTTAGTTAAACTATGTTTTTGCTTAAATTGTATTAGCCAGCACAGTTTCATCTTCTGTTCATGGCCCATCTGAAAATAAATATTCTGTTGGATCTCCAGCATCAGCCTTGTTTACTGTTCACAAAAACTCACTGCTTTCCTTTGGGTCCTCTGAGCTCAGGATATCATTCATGGGATCTAGCTACCAATGCAGGAAAAATGTTCTAACTATACTTTTATAAGCACTTTTCATTCTTTATAGTATTTAACTTTCAGAACAAAACTAACCATTGTAGCCCTTGCTCCAAACTTCTGCTGTGTGACACGTGCACCTCTGTAGCACACATCTGAGCTCTGTTTATCAGATTTCCAAGTGTAGATCCTCTGTGTGGAGTCTAGTATTGAGGAATACTTGGATATGTCCGACCTAGGCATGCCTTTCAGGGTTTGTATGAAAGACCCCAGGTCCCACAAAAGACTAAAGGTGTCAGCTTCCTGGGAGGATGGTACAGGAACATGGCTTGGTGTACTTCTCAGGGTTTCAGTTGGCCTTTTTAAAATCATATCCTGATTCATGGACAAAGGTTTCAAATCCAAGAACAGGTACTTGAGTACTGAAAATCATTCTCTCCTAATGCCTGCCTAAGGCATAGGCATGGTGGTTGTAATGCCAGCAATTGGGAAGCAGGAAGATTCTGAGTTTGAGGTCAAAAGTATATATATACTTTTCCAAAGGGTCTACTATCTCCATCTCCATCTCCATCTCCATCTCTATCTCTATCTCTCATTTATATCTCTCTCTCATATATAATATATATATATATATATATATATATATATATATATATATATCAATCATATATATATATCTATCTACAGAGAGAGAAACCATGTCTCCCAAAGATATACATGTATATACAAGATATATACATATATCTATATCATATACATATATATGATAAAGAGATGATAGATAAAATAGATAGATGGGGAGAGAAAAGACAGTAAGCACTTGTGGTCAGCGGTTACGGAGGTTAGCAGGATGACGTCATAGGAGCAAGGGTGAGAGAAGCCCCGAGAAGTACAGGTATCTGTCTGTCCAGGTAAAGAGATCTCGATGTTTGCTGAGGTCTGCTGCTGCTCCGAAGTGATTGGCTAAGACACCCTCAGCGACTAGCTCCAGCAGCCCCTGTGGTAGCCATGTCATTGGGTGGTGCCCCCACATTGCATTCAGGGGGAAGACGTAAGGGACAGACGGATGAGGGAAAGCACACTGGAGGCAGCAAAGCCTTGGGTACACTTAGACATTATTGCTTGAACCAAACTCCATAGCCGAAGAATGACAAAGACACCATCAAAATCAGCTTACAAGAAGAGGAGGCAAAACACCTGGCCGGTGGACTTGGTTTATGACAAAATCATTGCAGGCTCTTTGGGAAATCTCAACTATGTGGCAGAGTTTGAAGAAATATGGTTTTATTAGGTGAAGGTAGGAAAAATAATGGGTTTTGTACTCCTCTACCTTCCTAGTTCCTCTGCAAGCTCCCAAGGCCCAGAAGAAAATAGATCACATATTCTTAAGGGGTATTAGGCTATCTAAACATGTTGTTTTCAAAGGGATCAGGGACCGTAGAAAATACCATTTGGGAGATGTATAATTTGAAGAGAAAAGGGATGGCCATTGCTTTTTGATTTGTGGCTTTTGGGGTGGTTTTAGATGATTTTTTTTTAAACGTGGCTTCCCGGTAACCAGTCCTAATTCTTTTTCCTGCAGATGATGCTAAATGGCTAAATAAATGCAGAGTTGTCTGAACTGTGGCTTGAGTCTTATACCCCAAAGACATACACAATAAAATGGCATTTTTATTTGATGCTTCAAAACCCAAATAACCATTTCTTCCACTTTTCAAGGCAGTGTGCATCAGGGAATGCGATTCCCGGAGTGGGCGTGTGCATTTCCACAAAATAAAGAGGAGCGAGGAAGAGGAGGTGGTGACTGGAGATAAAAGATCCCTTCATAAATCCCTTCAAAACCCCATGGGCATTTTAAATGTTTACCTCCTTGGAGCAGGAAAGCATTGAAATGAAGTCAGTGACACGTTTCAAATGGAGCAGGTTACATTTGGAAACATCCACTGTCAACAGGATTTATCATTTTCAACTCTCATCACGGGAGCTGAGCAAAATAGTGGATTTCTTCCCTCCTCTCTGCAAACCCTATCCTGTGCCTTACAGTCGGCGTTAGCATCTCCTGTCTACTGAAGATCAAAATGCAGACACAACATCTCTGAAACATTAAAAATCGATGGGTAAAACAGTTGCGACTTAAAAGTTCAAATTGAACTTTTCTTGACACGTCCAGGTGAGCTGTTCCCACCTGTGCCACTCCCTGCAGAGCTTGGTAACTGCCTCTGCAAACTTAGATGGATCTTCAGCCTTTGCTCTCTTTTTAAAGGGGCCATGATGCTTAGTGCTTAGATGCTTGCTCATTGTATGCTGAATACAAACACTGTGGCCACAGCTGTCACTGCAAAGTCTAAATCTAGCTAGGTTAGTCCAACTTCACAAGTATTTCCAGGGGAAAAAGAATATCCCCATCACCATTGTCAGTATACACAAAGAGCATTCCTGATTCTGCATACCAGGTGAAAACACACACACACACACACACACCCAACATACACACACACACACACACACACACACACACCCCACATACACACACACACACACACACACACACCACATACACACGAGCATTGTGACTATATTTAAGTGTATATGGACATACTTCTATATTTACATAGAGCTTGTCAAATCAACACATAAATAACAACACTGAAACTTTACATAACTCAAACCAAACTGCTGTACTGCAGTATGCTAACAGGGGGGAGGGGACAGATGGCTTTGTCGTTAGAACACTTTCTGCTTCTCTATGGACCTCGGTTTTAGCCCCAGAACCCAGATGGCTACTCACAACCACGTGTGACTACAATTCCAGATCTGATTCCCTCTTCTGGCTTTTGTGGACACCAGGCACTCACCTTTGCTGGAGAAAGAATAACATGAATATTAGCAGAATAATAATAGAATAACAGAAAATAACAGGAAAATATCCACGTACTTAAAAATAATTAAAGCCAAAATATTCACTTAAATATCAAATAAATAGTTTGTGGATAATAAAGGAGACCTGACCAGTGCACCAGACATCCCCCTCTTTCCCATGGGAGCTCACTTAAAAACATAGACAGAACTAAAGCAGAACTCAGAACATCAAAGCACTCTTGGTTGCTTTAGAGCAGTGTGATATGGGGCAAGGCTCTCATGAGAAGCATTCTTTGTTTCCGAAACCAGATCCTGTGGTGAGCCTGTCCTTTACTTTCCAGCCAAAGAAGCCCCCAGAGTCCCAGTGAGCAAATGCTGCTATACAGTGCCCTGGTGATCTATGGTGGGCTGCTATACAGTGTGTCCTGGTGACTATGGTGGACTGCTATACAGTGTCCTGGTGAGCTATGCTGGGCTGCTATACAGTGTCCTGGTGAGCTATGCTGGGCTGCTATACAGTGTCCTGGTGAGCTATGCTGGGCTGCTATACAGTGCCCTGGTGATCTATGGGGGGGCTGCTATACAGTGCCCTGGTGATCTATGGTGGGCTGCTATACAGTGTGCTGGTGAGCTATGATGGGCTGCTATACAGTGTCCTGGTGATCTATGCTGGGCTGCTATACAGTGTCCTGGTGAGCTATGCTGGGCTGCTATACAGTGCCCTGGTGATCTATGGGGGGGCTGCTATACAGTGCCCTGGTGATCTATGGTGGGCTGCTATACAGTGTGCTGGTGAGCTATGCTGGGCTGCTATACAGTGCCCTGGTGATCTATGGGGGGGCTGCTATACAGTGTGCTCACTGCATGGCAGTCAGTGCCTTGCAAAGAGATGCAGTAGCAAAGGTTCACGTTGGTCTACCCAAAACCTTCTGGAGAAAACAGCTCTAATCAGAGCCTTCCACTACTCATCAGGGATACTTTTTAATGACATGGAACCACACAACACTGTTTTAGTGGCCCAGGAGTGTCCCTGGCAGGTTGGTGACTTTTCACACATTGCTTACTTAGCTAATTGCAATGGGGAAAACTTGAATCAATAAATGGGTAGGAGCTTGCATGGTGCTGTCTGATTCTATGAGAGCTAGTCTTGGGGCGGGGCGGGGGCGGGGGAAAAGATTTCAGGTCAGATCCAGCTCAGGTCCTCCGGGTCCTGTATCTGATGTGCATGATGTCTTTAGCAATAGACTTAACTTCTGCCTCTGTGGAACAATCAAGGACAATGACAATATCCTATAATGTTTTGGGAATCTCTTGGACAACCTTGACTAGTGACCCAAGAGAGCGCTTCTCATGCCTGGTGTCCAGGTTTTTATTAGGTGGTCTACAGCTCTGTGGGAACCAATGCCAGCCTAGATGGGAAATTTTTACTTGAACTCTGTATGTGTATGTATACACTAACTTATTGTGTTATTTTAGGTAGATATCTGATATGTGATCTTTATGGTCCTCTCTGACATAAGTGCTGCCCTACACTCCTCTCTCAGTCATCTACATTTATCTCCCCTTTTCTTCTATAATATGTACTCAGGAATACACATGCATGCATGTGCACACCACACATGCGCATGCGCACGCGCGCGCACACACACACACACACACACACACACACACGCACAATACAATGGAAAAGAGCTACCTTTAGTAAGTAGATGAGTGCAATCCACAAAAGGATATGTCTACAACAGGCAAGGCACATTAAAAAGCAGGCTTGATTTTACATATCATTTATACAATTTGATAAAATATGCCTTTCACCCATCCTTGGTCACGAGTTTAAGTAGGAACTTGAACTTACTAAAATGCTTTTCAGATGCACTCAGGATGAAACACAGGGCCTTGAAGGGGATAGGCAAGAACTCTGCCTCTGAGCCTCACCCCAGCCCCAAATCATTTAAAATAAAATTAAAAAAAGACTTACCTAATTTTTCTTCCTGAGGTGTCAATGTTACTTAAAAAGCATTATCACAGAATCAATTATAGACTGGAATAATTTATCTTCTTTATTTTCAGATGGAATGGGCCTTTAAAATGATGATTGGTAACTAAGTAGAATTCCATATGAGCTTGCTGTCTGCACAGATGTCTGCCAATGCCTGTGCACTGCTGATGTAATAATGATCTTCATGTGTCCCTAGCATGTATTC
Organism: Mus musculus; assembly: GCF_000001635.26. Lineage (NCBI taxonomy): Eukaryota > Metazoa > Chordata > Mammalia > Rodentia > Muridae > Mus > Mus musculus. The sequence continues at coordinate 125,597,285 of NC_000076.6, read as the reverse complement.
TGCTAGCGCTTGTCAATATACAATAAGCACCTTCAGTAGAGACTTTATAAAGGAAATAATCCTGTTTTTGAATAATTGTCGTTATCAATAATTTTTGAGAAGGGAAACACAAGGAGAAATTCTTTTTGAAATCAGGAAATGGAACAGCAGCAGAGATGCTGTGGAAAGGTGACGTGAGAAAGATGGAGGGTGCTGATTGCTGGTGTCGGGCATCCTGCACTCATCCGCCACTGTTAGTAATTAGGATTTGCAGAAACTCCATGAAGCAGGGACATCAAGTAAATGTTCTAGGGTTTTAAAGAAATGGATATGTCAGTTTATTTCATATATCATGCTACAGCAAGCATGGATTGTTACAAGAGCAGTTAAACCCAAAGATCTTCTGGTGCCCTGCTTAATGTGTGGTTATTATATTTTATTTATGATTTTAAAATAAAAACAAATTTTTGGTCATCAGGGAAATACAAATCTAAATGACCCAGAGATTCCACCTTACACCCATCAGAATGGTTAACATCAAAATTTCAAAAGACAGCACATGCTGGTGAGGATGTGGAGAAAGAGGAACACTTCTCCCTTACTGGTGGGATTGTAAAGTGGTGCAGCCACTCTGGAAATCAATCTGGGGGTTTCTCAGAAAAATGGGAATAGTTCTACTTGAAAACTCAGCTATACTGCTCCTGGGCTTATACCCCAAAAATGCTCCACCATCCCACAAAGACACTTACTACACTATGTTCATAGCAGTTTTATTCATAATAAAGCTATTCATAATAGTCAGAAACTTGGAACAACCTAGATGTCCTTCAACTGAATAATGGATACAGAAAATGTGGTTTATTTACACAAGGGAATACCATTCAGCTATTAAAAACATGGACTTCATAAATTTTTTAGGCAAATGGTTGGAACTAGAAAATATCATTCAGAGTAAAGTAACCCAGACCCAAAATGACATGCATGGCATGTACTTACTGATAAGTGGATATTAGCCATGAAGTACAAGACTCCACAAACCCTAAGAGATTCAAAAGAAGGAAGGTCCAAGTAAGGATGGTTGAATCTCACTTAGAAAGAGGAATAAAATTGTCATAGGTGGCAGATGGAGGGAAGGAACTGGGTGGGAGAGGGGAGGAGGAGGGAAATGGGGAGGCAGGAGCAGGTGTGAGGAGAGATGGGAATGGTGGACAAAGGCCCAGGAGAGTGAATGGAAATCAATGGTGGAGTGGGGGGCATCTCCAGGATGTGACAGAGACCTGGGATGGGGGAGGCTCCCTGGAGTCTATGGAGGCAACTCTAGCTGAGACACCAAGCAGTAGGGGCCATCGAACCTGAAGTAGCCACCTCCCACAGCCAGGCACTGTAGCCAGTCGAGGGATAAGGACACCAACCCATCCATAAAACCTTTGACCCCAAATTTGTCCTGTCTACAAGAAATACAGGAACAAAGATGGAGCAGAAACTGAAGGAATGGCTAACCAATAACTGGCCCAACTTGAGACCCATCCCATGGGCAAGCACCAGTCCTTGATACCATTGATACCTTGTTATGTTTGAGCACAGGAACTAGTATAACTATCTTCTGAGAGGTTCCACTCAGCAGTTGACTAAAACAGATGCACAGACCCACAGTCATACATTAGACGGAGCTCTGGGAATCCCGTGGAAGCCTTGGAGGAAGAATTGAAGACCCTGAAGGTGATAGGAACTCCACAGGAAGACCAACAGTGTCAACTAACCTGAACCCTTGGGAGCTCTCAGAGATTAAATCATCAACCAAAGATCACACATGAGCTGGACCTAGCCTCACCTCACCCCCCTGCAAATATCTAGCAGATGTGCCACTCAGTCTTCATGTAGGTCTCCAAACAACTGGTGCAGGGGCTGTTTCTAAAGCTGTTGCTTGTCTGTGGATCCTGTTCCTCTAACTGGGCTGCCTTGTCTGGCCTCAGCGGGAGAGGATGCCCCAAGGAGACCTAATGTGCCAGGATGTGGTGATTACTCAGAGCAGCCCTCCATCCTCTTAGAGGAGGAGGGGAGGGGCAGTAGACAGAGGGGTGGTGTGAGGTCAGGACCAGGAGGGGCTGGGGAGAAAGGCAATGGTTGGGATGTAACGTTAGTAAGTTAATTAATGGGGAAAACCCAACCCTTAGATTTTTTTCTTTCTTTTGTATAGTGGTATTTTATACATCTGTAGCTAATATTTTTACAATAAATAACTTCCTGAACGTATAGTCATCCGAAAGGACGCAGTGAGACATGCAGATATGAGATTAGTTACTTATGTATATGAAAGAGTTTTGTTCATAATAAATTAGTAATTATGGCAGTTTTGGCAAATAAATGAGACCATCATTTACCACTGCAGTCTATGTAAGAAAACATTGGTCTTCCAGAGTCAATAAAACAGTGTGATAAGTAAGTACAGCTTTAATTAGAATTCCACATACGGGGTTTACTCAAAACTGGTAACTCAGAACTACATTGTTATTGAAAGAATCACGACACTCAATTTACATTTAAAAAAATTAAAAATTACAACGGGATAAAATGCAAGTGTTCTAATGTTGCAGATCTATAACAATGTGTTCATCATGGAGAAACGGAACAAAGTGGTTGACATGGTGTCTGAGAATACGCGATCCACAGCTGCAATTCATGTGACCTGTCATTCCAGCGGTACTTCTGTTGTACAAAATGGCAATCAGCACTTCCACTGTTCATATGATTAGGACGCTTTTTTTTTTCCCAGAAAAAAAAAGGCTATGTAGTCCAAGCTGGCATTAATTTGCTGTGTCGCACAGGATGCCCTCCATCTTGGGATGCCCAGCTTCAACCTCCATAATGTTGGGATTGATTATAGATACACCACCACACCCAGTTGCAACAGGGATGTTAAGTGTCCCTTGAAGGACCATCTGCTAAAGGTTTGTAGTCGATCTGTGTGGCTATTAAGAGACAGTAAAATATATAGAAGATGGGGCCCAGTGTAAAGAACTTAGGTCCTCAGAGATGTATCCTTGAAAGGAATATTGGGACCCAATCCCATTATTCTCTCTCTCTTCTTTTCAGACATCATGGAATTAGCTGTATGGTCACTGCCATAATGTTTATACCACCCTAGGCTCAAAATGACACATATAAGCAACCATGGATTCAAATCTCAAAAGTCACAAGCTAAAGTGAAATTTCTATTTCTTTAAGTTGAGTGACTTGGGATTTTTTTTCATAACAGAGGACAAAATTGTGGATAATACAGAAAAACTACAAAATATGGGATCGTTGTTGAAGAATCAGGAGTCATATCCCCAAGGATCAGGACAGCAGTGATATCATGCTTGCCAGAGAAGAACCAACGATTTACTCTTTAGTGCCCTTCCTTATGATGGTCCCCAAGCCAGAGAGTGTCACCCAGCTTTGGCATGGCTTCTACACTCATTTCCTGACCCACATGTCACTCATTTATAGAATCTCATTCACAGCTCACCAGAAATGCACCTTACCAACTGTCAAGTGAACACCAACAGTAGCCATCACCACTGATGATATTTTAGTCAATATTTCCATTTTATTTGCTGTCCCACTGCTATGCGCATTTTTGTCAGGGTCTCAACATTGATCTAATCTTGACCACTATGAATTTGGTGGATTTTCTTGTCTCTAAAAGACAAGGACTCTGGTGCATATTTAACATATCCGAAACATTATAGAGCGCTAGGGTGTTATATGTTAATGTCTTCTTCCTGAAGATAATTACAAAATCTTAATGGTTTCCAGAACTACCTTACAGGCCAAGAAAAATATGTGGAGCTGTGATGTAGATTTGGTGTGGTGCACAGCAGTATCTGATGATATGACTGAGCTAGTGACTCACGCTGTATGAGAGAGAGGCTTTCATATTTATCCAGGTTACTCAATACATTCGAAATAACATGTCTGCTTTTGTGCATCATTGTTTAAATGACTACTTGCTGGGTATCTTTTTAAGTAACAGAGTGATAAGTTTGGAATGGGTGTTTACCTAAATCTCAGCCTACCTACACACAGGGGGACAGTGTTTGCTCTACTTAAATACATATTTCCATTCACTAGAGCAAATACGTGTGAGGTTCAAAGTGGCCTGATTGCTACACTGATCCTTTAAAAATGTTCAATGACCTCGAGGAATAAAAGTTGGAGAGTGTCGTGTGTATAGACTTTGTTAGTAAAGCGGTATGGCTTTACATAAGGAGAGCTTTCAATCCTGTTTTCTTTCACAAGTATGAAGTTTAAAGTCTTAACATGTAGATGCTGTGGGTGTCACAGTTTCACATACTATGATAAAACACCTGTTAATCCAATCAAGGAGAAATTTTAAAAAAAATGTGGTGATGGGGATTGAACCCATGGCCTTGGCTAAGAGATCTCTCACTGCACTAACCCCAGTCAGAGAAGGCATGTTTAGTGGTGAAAATAGTATACTCATAATAACAATGTAGTCCAGCAAATACTGGAAAGATAATTAAGGATTATGTATTCTTTTGCATTGTTTCCCAGCAAACAAAATCCAGTGCCCATGCATCTTCGTCTTGTTTTTTGTTTGTTTGTTTTTTTGCTCTCTTCATTCATCAAAACTTGCTATAAATAGTCAGAAATGTGGCTTGGTCTTGGACATCCAATCAGTGCATATCCAGCCAGGACTTCACTGTTGGTGTCCCAGCTGATCTGAGTATACACACAATGAGTAGACTGATATTCTCTTTCATCGGGGATGGGGTTAGGTGGCGCCATTTTTTACAGAATCTTATCCCATCCACCTTTCCTGAATCATATTGCTGCATCCTTTTCTTCTTCTGTGACTATTATAAGTAGAAAGGAAGAGGAATACATGATTAAAACTACTCTACAGTAATTTACATCTGAGACATTTACATAGTATAAAGAGTGGAAGAATCAGTATCTCAGTGGCTGAAACATTTGGCATTTGCTCTCTATCCAGGATCTTATTTATTCCTCTAGCTGTTATATAAGTGGAGATACCAGTGTACTTTCAGGGTCCCCTAGATACTTCCACTAGAGGGGTATATCCCAATTGTCACACCTAAAGACTCCACTCACCTCAAAGAAACCAAACAGATCAATACCCTAGTTCCCTAAATGGCAGTTAGAATGACTTCTTCAGAAGTTCTTACTGGGTAACAGTAAGAATAGGAGATAGAAACTCGTTAGGCAGACTTTGAGACAGAACCCCAGGAAACAGCAGTTCCAATAATGTCTTCTATTCTCTGGCCAGGAAAGATCTTCCTTTCTTATCTCCTAAATGAACACCCTGGAGGCTGTATGTGATGTGGGAACCGAAACTCAGATCTAGACATTAATTCCCTCTGGTAACAGCTTTGTAACTGCATCTCAAGACTTTCACAGTGCAATTGTTTGCATCTATTGTGCGACTTCAATACATTTCCTAAATGACTGTAGGGTTACCTCTTCAGGAGGGACGCCACAATATCAATAAAGGCCCATTAAAGGAAGGCTTTCCTTTAGGTAAAGAGAATGGAATATCTGACCTGGGTGGTGACCTAGCCTTCGAATTGGACAGGTCAATCACCCTCCAGGAAGGTGGGACCACCTTAAATCACATTAAAGATAGAGGAAGAAGAATCGTTTCTTTTATATGACATTCTAATTTTTTATCCTAGATTTTCTACTTTTTGTGCAGTCTCTCCAGAGATTCCACAGGGTCTGTTGGGTCTGACCAGTTTTCTGAGTTCCATTTCAAGTAGGTGTAGCTTGTTTCTCTTGGGTCCTTCTCTTTGGATGCCAGACAGAACCTAAGTTCTTTCTCTATTACCTTGGCACTTTCACACTTATCTCTAGCTCCCTACCCACCCATGGCTGGATGTCTACTGTGTGATTGACCGCTATATTGGCTTAACTCAAATGACACAGCTTTTTCTTCTTCTCTTTGACCTACCTCCTCCAGACAGCAGCTGAGACGTACAGCTTGTTTTCTTGTGGTTTTTCTTTTAAAATCTGATAAAATATTCATGCTTCTTAAAATTAATTAATTAGCTAATTAATTAACTATAGAAATAAAAAATGGCATGATAGCAGAGACGTGGTTTTGAGAGCTACCTCTACGAAATCTTTCCTGCATGGCTTTTTGGGTCATGCAGGAAAAACTTTTTTTTTTTTTTTTAATTCTTAACGTCTCTTCTAAGAGGTTGAGCATGACTTCCACGACACTCAGCTTTCTCAGTTTCTATCTGAAAGTACTTCCTCTGTCCCACCTGCCATGTGGCTGCTCACAAAGAGCCATGGCTGTCTCCTTCTTCTCTATTTTATTTCTCAACACAACTACTTAGACTTGCAACTTGCCTGCCATGCTGTTTTTCCTCTCAAAATTTAATAAAATTACCCAAGCCTCCTTTTGAGTCTGTTTTAAAATTCTTTTATTAAGAAGACCAACTAGCTATGAAATGGATCCATTTCCCAGGTAACCCATGGTGCCCAATGAGGAACAGCACAATATTTCCAGCAGCATTAATTATACTCACCCTGATGGTAAACAACTGAAACTCTCACCAAATGACAGATAAGCAAGTGAACAAGTGTGGTGTACCAATACAGAAGAGTATTATTAAGCTGTTAAAAGTATATTATGTACTGGACTTCTGAGGCAGTGTAAAAAGACAGAGACAGAAAGATACCAGAGTCTGCCTTCAACAAACAAGACTTTATTAGACTACATAGTGAGGAGCAGCCTCTCTCCCAAGGGAGATTGTTGGGTCCTTTGGAGAAAGCTTCCTGTGACCCCATATAGGGTCATGTGAGGAAATTGGGGGTGAGGAAAAATTTGCATCTGTAGCCCATGTTTTTCTTCTGCAGTATCTTCTTCCTGGATTTGTTTGCACAAGGAAGACAGAGTATCCTGGAAGACTGGCAATCTCAACAGACGTTCCTTTCTGTGGTGATAGAAAATGGATGAGTGGGATCACCTATAATGTTATAGGAACACAGTTTTACATCTAAGGCACTCTATCATTGTATGTAATACAATATTAACCATGACCACATGCTAAATGAAAGAAGCCATATTTATGATACCACATATATTTTCTTTCCATTTATTTAAAACATACACGAGAAACCATTATTTAAGCATGAAAGGTATATATTGGCAATTCACATAAAAGAGTTTCCTGGGGAGACTCCAACACACACACACACATGCACATAGATACACATACATACATGTACATTCACACCCACATATACACACTCACACACATACTCACACAAATACACACACACATATACTCACACATATGCACAAATACATATACATGCACACACATACACACACACACATTCACACACATATACTCACACATACACACATGCACACACACATGCACACACAGGCACACATGCACATACACACATATACACATGCACACATGTGCCCTCCACTAGAGAAGTGCCCACTTCTCATATAGAGATTAGTACATAGTTCTGGCTGCTTGGCTTCATCTGGCAAAAACTGCATTTCCTTACAATAGGGTTTTTCTTAGGATGAAGAAGAGTAGTGTCTAAAGCATGAAGCCCTTTCTCAGAAAATAAAACCTCAGAGCACACTTACATACCTTTGTGTAAGTTCTGTAAAGGGTAATTGTCTTAGTCAGGGTTTCTATTCCTGCACAAACATCATGACCAAGAAGCAAGTTGGGGAGGAAAGGGTTTATATTCGGCTTACACTTCCATACTGCTGTTCATCACCAAAGGAAGTCAGGACTGGAACTCAAGTAGGTCAGAAAGCAGGAGCTGATGCAGAGGCCATGAAGGGATGTTCTTTACTGGCTTGCTTCCCCTGGCTTGCTCAGCATGCTCTCTTATAGAACCCAAGACTACCAGCCCAGAGATGGTCCCACCCACAAGGGGCCTTTCCCCCTTGATCACTAATTGAGAAAATGCCTTACAGTTGGATCTCATGGAGGCATTTCCTCAACTGAAGCTCCTTTCTCTGTGATAACTCCAGCTGTGTCAAGTTGACACAAAACTAGCCAGTACAATTGACCCCTTGTCAACTTGACACACAAAAACATCACTAGTAAGCCTCAACCCTTACATTCTTATTCATCCCCAAGATCTAAATAACTTTAAAAGTCCCACAGTCTTTACATATTCTTAAAATTTCAATCTCTTTAAAATATCCATCTCTTTTAAAATCCAAAGTCTTTTTACAATTAAAAGTCTCTTAACTGTGGGCTCCACTAAAACCGTTTCTTCCTTTAAGAGGGAAAATATCAGGGCACAGTCACAATCAAAAGCAATCATCAATCTCCAACTGTCCAATGTCTGGGATCCAACTCACGATCTTCTGGGATCCTCCAAGGGCTTCGGTCACTTCTCCAGCCATGCCCTTTGTAGCACACGAGTGAGTTATCCTCTAGGCTCCAGATGCCTGTACTCCACTGCTGCTGCTGCTCTTGGTGGTCATCTCATGGTACTGGCATCTCCAAAACACTGCATGACCCCTTCAGTCCTGGGCCTTCAATTGCAACTGAGGCTGCACCTTCACCAATGGCCTTCCATGGCCTCTCACAGTGCCGAGCCTCAGCTGCTTTGTGTGACCCCTTCATGCCTTCAAAACCAGTACCACCTGGGTGACCCTTACATATTACCAAGTCCAGCTGCAGCAGGAGTACAACCTTGGCCATCTCTGGAACACAGCCTCTTTGTGCTTTCAGAAAACACTTCCCAGAAGATGTCACCTCAATGATGCTGGTCTCTTCTTAATCACCGCTAATTTCTTAGCTCCAGCTAACCAGCATCAATAGTCCCAGTAATGCAAAGTTTTTGCTTTAGTAGTTCTGGTATCTTGTTAATCACAGCTGATTCTTCAGCCCCAGCTAACCAGAACTACAGAATCTTCACAATCAAAACAGCAATGACCCAGAAGAGTCTTTCATTTTCCCTCTGAAATTTCACAAACCAGACCTCCATCTTCTACAGTGTTCTCAACATTATCTCCCAAGCTCCTGCACAACCTCCAACAGAGCTCTTAACAATGGATGGATCTTCAAGCCCAAGTTCCAAAGTCCTCCCACAGTCCTCCCCAAAACATGGTCAGGTTGTCACAGGAATACCCCACTCTGCTGGTAACAATTTGTCTTAGTCAGGGTTTCTATTCCTGCACAAACATCATGACCAAGAGGCAAGTTGGGGAGGAAAGGGTTTATTTGGCTTACACTTCCATACTGCTGTTCATCATCAAAGGAAGTCAGGACTGGAACTCAAGCAGGTCAGGAAGCAGGAGCTGATGCAGAGGCCATGAAGGGATGTTCTTTACTGGCTTGCTTTTCCTGGCTTGCTCAGCGTGCTCTCTTATAGAACCCAAGACTACCAGCCCAGAGATGGTCCCACCCACAAGGGGCCTTTCCCCCTTGATCACTAATTGAGAAAATGCCTTACAGTTGGATCTCATGGAGGCATTTCCTCAACTGAAGCTCCTTTCTCTGTGATAACTCCAGCTGTGTCAAGTTGACACAAAACTAGCCAGTACAGGAATTAAGTTTTTCTAGTCACCAAAGAGGGAATAAATGTGTGGACTCACAGATCTGTGCATTTATCGTGTGCAAAGCGAAAGATGCCAACATAACCAGCTAACACAGTTTCTGTCTAAGCCTCACCCTTGCATGCCGGCATGAAGAGAACAGTGTGAACCATGCTCCTATTACAGGACATACACAGCATTTCAGATGTTTAGAGATATGCATCACAGGAGAGGGATCCAGTAATCCCACCAGCATTTGGTGTGGTTTATCTGTTGGATAGGTCTTCCTTTGGCTAGAGAAGTAACTTTATTCTAGGTTTTAAATTTTCACTGTTTAATGATGAAGTTTGAGTACCACTCTGGCTTGGCAACAATTTAACCCATGTAACTTTAACCCATGTTCTACGGCTATTCTATGCTAATGCTGATTTCAGTTTATGTCTTTCGAGGTTTTGTTCTTCTGTCCAGCTTTCTTCTAACACTGTCTTCTGTTCTCATTTGCATGTGCATAGATTCATTCATTCATGAGACTCTACCAACACATACACACATAGAAACATCTTCATCCATTTATGAGGTACTGTACCAATACATACACACATAAAAAACACCTTGCATATCACAGCACAATAAGATGCCACAAAAAGTTTGAGAGAAATAGAAGTGATTTACACACCAGGAACTCATCCATCTTGTCTCTAATCTGTAATCGCCAACTTTCCTTTTCCCCTGGCCTCCATCATGGGCCACCCTCGCCATGCTCAAATCACCTTATTATGCTGAACAATTTAGTTCTGTAACGTGCTTGGCGAGGCTCCAGGCATAATTTTGAATACACAAAGACTCAAAGCCTTGACTAAAACAATGGGCTATTTCTGCCTATACTTCCTTTCCAAAGGAAAATTTGGCAGTGGGTTGACATTTCGCATTTTCAGTCTTTCATTTGTCAGTCTCTGAGCGAAAGGGAGTGGCAGAAAGATTTCTTTTTCCTTAATTAAAAATGTATTATCTCTTCACGAGGATTAAGTGGCACTAGTGGAACAGATTTTTAAAATAGTCCCCTCAGAATAGGGCACCCTCAGAATTTAGATCCCTGCTTTCCAGAGTTCTGAGCAAAGGGTTTTGATTAAGGCTTACAAGCTTTGCTCAGGTGAAATTTATTTTTAAAAGTGTTTGGCAAAGCAAAGCAGTGAATGATAAAGCAATCATGGGACTCTAGCATGGCAGGTGGTCTGAAAATTCTAAGAGAACTGTAATTTTTTTGTTTGAAAAAAATCACACACACTCACACATGTACACACTCATTTACACACACACACAAACACACATGTGCACACATTCTCACACACATACACACAAAACCACACATGTACACACATTCACACACACATTCACACACACATGCATACACACTCACACATGCACACACACTCACACACACATGTATGCACACACATTCACATACACATACTCACACATATACACTCACACATGCACACTAACACATGCACAGACATACTTTCACACACATATGTACACACACATTCACACACATGTATACATACACAATCACACACTCACATACATACTCATATATGTACACACACTCTTACATGTACACTCACAGGTACACACACATGTACTCATACTCATACACACATGCTTTTACACACATGTACACATACATATTCACACACACATACTCATATATGTACAAACACTCTTACACACACACTCACACACACTCACAGGTACACACTCACACACATGTATACACTCATACACACACTCACACATGCACACATGTACACACACTTAAGCATGCATGCACATGGAAGAGTTCAGAGGGCCTTTACTATTCAAATATGTTTATCACTTGCGTAGTTTGCCATTTCAGTTATCAATTGGTGCCATCATGCTTCTTTGGCATATTTACAATATCTAAGTGAACTATGACTGGCAGCCTTGTTACCTCCTTTGTACTTGCTGTTTTTTCTCCTTGGACCATGCATATACCCCCTCAACTACCCCCTCTTTTGCCCTCAATCCACATTTCCATTAATTAATTTTTAGTTTTAGTTTTTGAAAAGAACTCTGTATGCAGCATCACATTGGACTTAAATTCTTCATCTTTCTGCCCTGGCCTTCCGAGTGTTGGAATTATGAACGTACCAAAGTTTGTTTCCACATTGGTTATCTGTTTGGTGGAGGGCTGGCAGAAATAAATTTGCTGTCAATTTAAATTACTCTTCGCAGTTTTATTTGTCGGAAAACACATGTATTCCTTTTATAATGCTTGCTACACTTTTACATTGTTTGTTGTTACATTTCTGCATCCCTGTGTCTTTCCTGTCTCTCCCACCCCAGTTGCTGTGCTTCATGAAGCAGGGTCTACACTCATCATTGCTGTTGGGGTCCTAGCACTTGTTGGTGGAAGCATTTGTTGAACCAATGAACTCACAAAAGAAAAGAACCTGGACATGTGGTACAGTTGGAATAGCTCTTGATTGTTCTGTTCTTAAGAAACACATTGTATCTGTCAAGAGAGGCTTTCTGTCAGTGTCTAAACACAAGCTGCAAGAGATGACTGCACTGACCTGCTGCTGGAAGATTCGCATATTCCTCTTCCTACATTCTAGACTGTTCCTGTGTAGTTCTGAAAGTTCCTCACAGTTCTAATTCATGACTGTCAACAGGCCTGTCCATCGGTCTCTGTCAGGGGCAAGCCATTGCAAATGATCATCACCTACCATTAAGATTATCTTGTTGCTATTGGAGAGGGCAAAAATGGGAAAAAAAGGGCCTCCATCTAAAAGATCCTTGCTATTTCGTCTTAAATAGAGTTGTTATTTAGAACAATGATTATGTATGAAGCATTAAGTAAGATGCTATTTTAAATTGTGTTGCTTCTTCAGAGTAATAAATGCATGGACGTTAAGATGCCACCAAACTCTGTGCCTATTGACTAAATGTCACAATGAGTCTTGTTAGCGTCATAATTTAATATCTGTGATTTGACAGCACTATGAGCATCATTTCAGATGAGGTGATGAGCACCAGTGCTCTTAGAGAAAGTCAGTGGGTGGTTTGATGCTTACTCGATGAAGTAACAGCTAGATTATTCTCCTTTAGAAGGTATTGATTTTCTGTCTTTAGGGGGTTCTAATTACCAGCTAGATAAAAGACAAGTGGGTCCACTCCTTTGCGGAATGCTTAAATCTTCACACTTTAGGCTGCTTTAAAATGCCACCTTCTTAAAACAACATCTTCATTTTAGCTCTGGGGAATGTAAATAAAACGCTTTAAGGGGGTGAGAACGGAACAAGGTATCTCTGCAACCAAACCGGATGTTGAAGCTGGAGCAAGGCACCTCACATTTAACAAGCAGCTTGGTGGTAGCATACTCAATATATGGAAGAGACCCACGGTGCCATTTTTACTCCAAATCTTCCAAAGGTCATCTTCATATTCCCTTCTGATGACATGCGGGACTGAATGTCCGGCTTCTGATTTTAAATGTCTCTTCCAGTTCCCTTCTCTGCATCATGTGCACTCAGCTGCAGGGATGCTCACACACTGGAAGAGCCTCTGTGTACTTTCTATCTTATTCCTGTCCTTTACCACCTGACCAGAGTGTGGCTTTTGAGGCTATCTGACCTCATTCACTTTCTGATACTAAATAACTCTCCAGTCCATCAGTCCTTCCTGCATTTATTGGCTTTCTGTGTTATCTAAACCTTATCTCGTAGTCATTTGTGATCAAAAGATCTTAAGAAAGCCCTGTCTTTTTTGCTACATCTTTTGTTTTGAGATTATAATACGAATACATCCTTTCCCCTTCCAAGACCTTCTGTTTACCTCTTCTTTCTCTTTCAATTTCACAGCCTCTTTTTCATTAATGATGCTACATACATAGGTAAAACATATGTATTTCTAGATATAACCTGCTCTAAACCCTTCCCTCTGTTTGTAAACAGCTGCACTCAGAACTTCAGTACACTCCTTGAGAACAGTGGAGCCAACAGAACTGTGGCTGGCAGCTGCTGTTGGCTGATTCCTTGGTTAATCTACCCCACCCCAAAGCCACTTTTCTTCCATTTGCCAAAATATTACCATTGCCAACTTCCATGAAAGCTTTATAACATTTCTAGTATGTTTCCAAATTAAACCTCATGACCTCTGACCTATAATCTCTTTCTTCTGCCCTTATAACTTTAATCTAGAAAGTACGTAGTCACTATGCAAGTGACTCAGTGTAATGATTTTTGTCATTTAGCTGTGAAATGGACAGTCCAAAGACATGCTGAGCCGGCTCTGCTTCTCAAAATTAAATTTACAATTAGTCTGTGAGAAGTGTCATTTCTTTAAGGGTGTGATAATACATAAATCATAACGATTCATCCCCACAGTCACTTAACATTTATTTCAGCCATTTTTTTTTGAGGATAGCATCATATTGTTGGATTGTTTTGCCAATCAGATATGAGTTTTGTTTGGTTAGTTTAACACCCTCTGCTAAATATACATCCATTAAATTATAATTTATTTTTTGTGCTTTTCTTTTATGTTTTTATACAAACTTGATTCATTGACCTATTAGTTTCTAATAGTTCTGCATTCCTTCAGATATTGTCTGTGGTGGTTTGGATGAAAATGGCCTCACAGGGTGTGGTCCCAAGTGGAGTGAAGTGTTTGGGAAGGGTTAAGATGTTGGGTCTTGTTGGAGGAGGTGTATCACTGGGGGTAGGTTTCAAAAGTTCCCAGTGTGCCTACTTGTTCTCTCCCCCCCCCTTCCCCCTCCTTTGCCTCCCCCTCTCCCTCTCCCTCCTCCTCTCCTCCCCCCTCCTCCTTCCCCTTGGGGTTGTAGAACAAGATGTGAGCTTTCAGTTGCTCCTTCATTTCACCCCCATGGGCTTCTAACTCTCTCACACCATATACCAAATTACTGCTTTCAGTCATAACTTGACTAGGTCATGGTGTTTTATCACAGCAATAGAAAAGTAACTATGACACTATCTTTTCCCAAAGAGCAAATGATTTATTTAATTTTCTCTTATGTTTCTTGACTACTTATTTCTGCCCTCTCCCTTCTTTAATATTCTTAGGTAACTTCCCTTCCCCTTCTAAACATGTTGCTCATGTGAGTGAGTAACAACCTTCACATCTAAGGCACATTTCTATGTCATCATGTATCTGAGAGGACTTCAATTCTGTTCAATACATTTTCTAGACTACCTTCATCTGATACAGTAAATATTCCAGTAAAATTAAAGTTTATCCTTTATTACTACTTAATTATCAGCATGCACACTGCGTTGCTGGTGAATCACAATCAGACCACTTAGTCCTTTGTAGGTGGCCTTTGTCTTTGTTACATTTTTAAAGACTAATTCTCTTTAAATTCCTTAAAAATAATAATTAATTTCTCTAGAGATGTTTTCCATATTCATACTCATCCATGCCTTTAAGAACTTTTGAATTTATTATCTTATTGGCTTCAGGAGATATAAAGGACAAAATCCACATACACTCAATGTATAAGGGTGATGTTTTGATATATGTAGACACTGAAAATTTTACAATTCATGAGTCATGTGACTACCTGTTGCCCTGTTTAGTTGTCTGCCATTTATGTGTGTGTGCCGGGACCCCTTAAGAGCTGCCATTATAGACAGCTTCGGGTACACAAAACAACAGTGTCGTTACCAGAGCCACCCTGAGTGTGAGTGTGAGGTATTAATGTAACTGAAATTTTTGAACAGCTTTTTCTGCATAGCTTTGTAGGCTTCAGACAGCATTTTATGCTCTTCCCTTCCCTGTCTTCCTGGTAAGGACACCCACAGTGTCTGACTATAAGAACTCACACTTAAGGTTCCAGTTCTGAGTGAGGTCATGAGCTGGCTGCCTCTATGAGTGGTTTGTTTTGTGTGTATTCCAAGGTCATCTGTGCTACTGTAATTCTCTTAAATATGTAACAACTCATAGAACTTGTAGGATATGGACTTGTATGTTGAACTTAACACACTTTACTTTAGAGTAAAGTATACTCTAAAGTGTTTTGTGTGTTTTCCGAGTTTCCAGTTTTATAAGATCTTATGAAGAGAACACATCAGGATGTTGATTTGTATGCTTTCAATTATCAACTTCTGAAATATCCCTCCTTATGATTGTCCATTTATTGCTTATATCTCTCTGAGATGCCTTTGCTCATTTTAGATATTTATTGTTTAAAATATTCTTTTGATATTCTAATATAAATTGACATTGGAAAATCCCAGGTTTTGGGTCCAAGGTGGCCCACACCTGTAACCTCATTACTGTGAGATGCTGAGGCAGGAAGATGGTGAATCCAAGTCACCCTCGTGTACATAACGTGACTCAGAAGATCACTAAGTCAATTGATCCACTGTCCTAATTTTAATAAATAAAAATTGTTGTTTTAGTTATGGCTTGGACTATTGTGCATGTTTAAGACATAGTACAAATGGAGAAATATGTTAAGAGAATTATTCTGGAAGTTTTAGATTTCTGCATTTGAAATGTGAAACACTCATTCCCCTGGAGTTGGCTTTTGTGTTGGTGTGAACAGGGGTTGACTTTTTGCCTCTTGTCCATCTATGGCCACTGACTGAGTCCTCTCTGTGAGGTCTCCCGTCAGGCAGGACCACGGCTCAACTTTCATTTGTCAAGTTGTGGACATGCTTGGTCTGTTCCTGTTGCTCTCTTCTCCTGCACCATTAGAATATCTGTCCTGTGTCAGCAGCATCTACTCTTAAGGGCTATTACTTGACAATTCACGCTATACTGCGAGGCTAGACTTTCTCTTTTATCTCCTCCTATTCTTCAATTATTAGCAAATCTTGGCACTCTGATGCAAATATAACATTGAAAGCAACTTGACGAATTCCGAATTTAACCCTGTTGGTATTGGGATTTAGATAAATATCCTGTCACTTTGACAAATAAATTTGGGGAAAATAGCATCTTAAAACAATTATCTCTTACCTATAAAAGAGACCTAGATCTTTAGGTAACATCCATGGGTGCAGAATTTCAGCCTAGCCTAAGCAGCGAAGGGTTCTCAATACAGAGCCAGCTGGAAAACCCTTTGATCTTTGTGATCAAATGGTAGACGAGCAGAATATAAACTAAAACTGTCAGGGGAGTTTCAAGGTTAGACGTACAGGAGAGATGCACGCTACATCATGGATGCGTGCCTAAGACTCCTACACCATTCAGTTTTTAGGGGAGTCTGTTTCAGAAGCACAATGCATATGAAAACAGCAGCTTTCGTTTACCACGGTAACCTAGTGTTGTTATGATGGTGATGATAAAATCTCTTCCTGTATATATAGACTCGGGAATCCACTTGGGAATCCATACATCTATTTTTTGCTGTAGAAATAAAGCCCCCAGTCCCAGGGACAGCATAGAAGCAGCATTCCTCCATTAGGAGAGGCACATGACATTACAGTCTCCAGACTGTTAGTGGAAAGCAGTTCACCTGCACAGAACAGTTACCAAAGATAAGAAAAATGGTGAAACTGAAGTTCAGTTCAGTTCTATTCTATTCTATTCTATTCTATTCTATTCTATTCTATTTCTATTCTATCCTATTCTATCCTATTCTATCCTATTCTATCCTATTCTATCCTATTCTATCCTATTCTATCCTATTCTATCCTATTCTATCCTATTCTATTCTATTCTATTCTATTCTATCCTATTCTATCCTATTCTATCCTATTCTATCCTATTCTATCCTATTCTATCCTACTCTATTTTATCCTATCCTATCCTATCCTATCCTATCCTATTCATTTCCTATCTTCATTTTGAAAAAAACTGAAATGTCTGTTAAAAGTCAGCAAAAAAAAAAAATGGAAATGGGTGGAGCTTTGTACTCGAAAACCTCTAGGCTAATTGTGTGGTTTGAAGTGTTAAATTTCTATAATAGAACTACCCAGGAGAATAACTCATTTAGGCTATAGACTCTGTAGTCTCTCCAAATGTATGGGAATGTTTGTAAAATCAGATTTGTCATTTATCCAGAGATAATTAAAAGTTTATCATTTCATTTTTATTTGTGGTAAACATTACTTCCATAGAAATAAATACTCCAAAATTCCTTCTACAAATTACCCAGACTTCAAGGCCCAACTAAATACAATATTAAACTTCTATCACTCTGAGAACAAAATGTGATTTCTGATTTACCTGAAAACTCTTCTACTTTTCACCTAATATGATCCATGAGTTATCTTTATTAGCTACTGCAATAACCTTTGGAATGTTTAATTTGCATATCTAGGGTTACATTAGGACCAGCTAAAAGATATTGCATGCAATGCAATATAGAGATGTCTCATAGACATAACAGTAAATAACTCTATCAGTTTGTTAAGTGACAGTATATAATAAAAATAAGCATGTTGACTTTTATATGAAGCCAAAGTGATCAGGTGAAAATCTGAATTTGTTTTGGGTCACGTTGAGATAGGTAAAGAATCTTGTCACCAAATTTGTTATATTACTTCTGTTCCAAATACCTACATGAGCACACACACAAATACATAAACACACACACACACACACACACACACACACACACACGATTGAATGAAGAGATAAATAAATCAAATATAATATTTAAAAAAATATTTGGGTCACTATAGGCAGAAATGTACTTCAGTTGGTAAATGAATAGGCGGTTTTTTTTTGTTGTTTTTTGTTTTGTTTTGTTTTGTTTTTTTTCAGGGAAGCACACATAAATCAGGTGTTTAGTGCCAACTGGTCATCCCTGGAAATACACATACAAGGGACATCATATGGGACTCAAGAGGTCATATGCAGGAATAACTATGTATATGCACATATAATAACAACTAATAAAAACAAAGAGGCGAGGTGTTCGAAGGAGAGTGGGGAAGGGAAGAGAGTGAAGGAGGGAAGACATTATGATTATATTATAATCTCAAAAACCTTTAAAATGTCAAAACAGAGTTGCAAAACATTCATGACATTCTGGGTTTAGTTCCCAGGACTACATAAACCAAGTATAATTTAGTTAGGCAAATTCAAAGCTAGCCTGGAAGAAAGGAGAACTTGAATTAAAAATCAAAGGCAATCACAATCAGGGTCATGGTAATGTGAATTATCAGCACTAATGGAAAGGGGGTGGGAAGGATTAGCACTGCGTGACCAGGAAAGCTAGAAATGGAGCAAGAACATGCTGTTCCCAGTCTTTAGGGCAATCTAGAAATGGACCAGAAGAGCAAGCTGTTTCTAGTGTTTGCGGATCTGTGCTACACTTTACATGCTACACGCTTTGAAGCACAGCAGAAAACTAACCCTGACTTTTATTCCACAGGTGAGAACAGTTTAACTAAATTTCCAAGTTTTAAACATCACGAAACTCTCAATACCATTACAGTATATCTAAACAAACAAACAAACAAACAAACAAAAACTCTAAAATCCAGTAACTTGACATATTGCAAAATTCTGGCCTCAGTTGTCAAAGTAAGAGAATTTTAAAGTGTTAGCATGAATTACAATGGTATATACAAGTCAACATACAGAAGAACTAAAGAGTGGACATCCAGGTCAAAGTGAAGTAAATCCATTGATTAATACATACCAATCTTCACAGCCCTTTTAGCTCCTGTCTCTAGGACCCATGTATAAACCCGATTAGATTGTATTGTGTTTTTAAGGTTTTTTTGTTTTTTGTTTTGTTTTGTTTTGTAAATTTTTCTGCAAATAGTGCTAAAGCTGTTTTCTGGAAGCTGTTTTCGGTAATCTGGAACAGGGAAGCTCATCCAATTGCTTCTTTCCTTGCACTCAGATAAAAGCTAGTGAGTGTCCTGTTTTGCTTTTTGTTGCTTTGATAACTGTGATGACCAACATCAATACAGAGGATGAAAGAGCTTATTTCAGATGTACTTTCTGTTCACAGTCCATCATGGAGGGAGGTCAGGGTAGGAAACTAGAGGCGGAACCATGAAGAAATGCATTTTACTGCTTTACTCACAGGATTAATCATAGCTTACCTTTCTCATACAGCCAAGACCCCTCTGCCTAGGGAAGGTGCTGCTCACAGTGGGCATGGCTATGCGAAACCAATCATCAATCAAGACCATCTCTCAATGAGATGGCCAATCTGATCTAAGCAGATCTTCCCAGGTAACTCTAGGTAGTGTCAAGTGACCATTAAGAACTAAGTTAGTTCCTTTTAAATTTACATAATTTCTCAACAATGGAAAGTTACTGCCCACCCTGGGGATCCATCCCATATACAGTCACCAAACGCAGACACTATTGTGGATGCCATGAAGTGCATGCTGACAGGAGCCTGATATAGCTGTCTCCTGAGAGGCTGTGCCAGAGCCTGACATACAGATGCTCGTAGCCAACCTTTGGACTGAGAGCAGGGTCCCCAAATGAGGAGTTGGAGAAAGGACTGAAGGAACTGAAGGGGTTCGCAACCCCATAGGAAGAACAACAATATTAGCCAACCAGAGATCCCAGTGTCTAAACCGCCAGCCAAGAACTACACATGCGGGGACTCATGGTTCCAGCAAGTTCTAGCAAAGAATGGCCTTGTCAGCCATCATGGGAGGAGAGGCCTTTGGTCCTGTGAACGCCTCCCCAGTGTAGGGGAAAGTGAGACTGGGGAGGTGAGAGTGGGTGAGTGGGGGCACACCCTCATAGAAGCAGGAGGAAGGATGGGATAGGGGGTTTGGGGAGGGAAATTGGAAAGGGGATAACATTTGAAATGTCAATAAATAAAATATCCAACAATAATAACAGTAAAAAAGTAAGTTGCTAAACTTCCTAGGGAGATCTTAGCTAGTCAGTGTGTGTGTGTGTGTGTGTGTGTGTGTGTGTGTGTGTGTGTGTGTATGTGTGTGTGTGTGTGTGTGTGTGTGTGTGAGTGAGAGAGAGAGAGAAAGAGAGAGAGAAAGAGAGAGAGAGAGAGAGAGAGAGAGAGAGAGAGAGAGAGAGTTTTCAAAAGTTTTAACCTTCAAAATTTTCACACCTTTGGCCATGTGCTCCCTTCAGAGAAGGCTGGGGAAGAGTCACTGTGTTTCCTCTTTCTGAATGATGTGACTTCTTTTTCTCTAGACAGAGCGTTAGAGAACAACGCAGCAGAGACTGCAATGTGTGACCATGAGTCGGCAGGATAAACTCATACCCCAAGCTTCGGAAAGAAAGATATTTGGATTCAGACAGACCCGTGTGGTTTCCTTGGTCTAGGGAGCCTTGTGGACTTTATTATCCTAATTAAGTTCGTATTGAGAAGTACTGGAAAGCAAGAGAACATAACTGAATAGCCGGATATGGGCAGCCTTACATCATGAGAAACTAGGGGAGGTTATAACATTTGGAAATAGAATTATGAGATAAAGTCTGAATGGAGGCCCAGAGGTATAGCTCAGTGGTTGGGCACTTAGCTAGCTTGTAAAAGAACCTAGCCCCAGCAATGAAGAAACAAAGTCTAAAAAAAAAAAAATAGTATGGGTGTGGAATAAAATAAAACAAATGTAATAAAAATAAAACAAATGTATTCCTGCTATGAGATGGTGGAATCTAAAAATCTTCAGAGCCGGAGTGTCAGAAATAAAAAAAAATGTCTTTAAATTATGTTTTAGAAGTTTAAAGAAACTTTTATGAACTTGATAGAACACCCAAGGAATGAAAAGGCCTTTGTGGGCATCCTCAAAATATGTCATATTCTTCAACTGAGCGCCTCCATGCAAATATCTTTCAGTCACAAGATTGATTCTTAAAAGCCTTGATGTAACTCAGACAAAATGACAGAAGTGGATAGAGTGCCCTATATCACGGTGAATCTCCTAAATGAACACTTTCCTAGTAAATGCCTCCTGTATGTCCTGCCTAATGTAATAATGCCTCCATCTTTACTTCATCCTGCTCATTTCTGCTTTCAACGGTGAGTAAATTTCATCTCCATCTAAGCAATTAGTGGCCAAAGAGAGTACATCTGGTGTCGTAGATTTACTGCCTCCAGCACGGTGTGATTTTCTGGGTGATTTCCAGAAAACGACATACTTAGTTCTGTCTTAACTGACTGCTTCAGTCTCATGCGTCCTTCTCTCTGCCTGGGATCATTGGAGTCCTGAGAACTCCATTGGATTTCCCTTCTGTCCTTTTACCCTACATCTTTGTGATTTTGATACCTCTGGCTTCAGCCTCCTGACCCCGAAATGTGTACAACTGAGTTTCCAGTAGATAGTGTAATTCTGAGAGGGACAAAATGAGGCAAGATTTCCCACTTTTATGTCTTTATATATACTCATCACCATCATTCTTAGTTCACATGTGAAAAATTTCAGGCATGTTACAATCTCTCTCTCTCTCTCTCTCTCTCTCTCTCTGTGTGTGTGTGTGTGTGTGTATGATATACATTAAGATTATATACTTATTGATATATATATATATATATCAATTATACCATAATCACTTTCTCTATTTCCATGTCTTCCATATAAGAGGAACTCAAACCAATTTGCCTAGATTGCTTAAATGTCGTCCATGTCTCCTGCTGTTTCTGCATTGGCTGTTCACTAGCAATTCATGGGCAACACAGGTTAACATATGTAGCTGAATGTATCCTATACTGTTCTCAAATGTCCCCAACACAGTTAGATGATAGAAATTCCTACCATGACTTTTAAAATTCCGCAAAATAGGGGTCCATGGCTCCTTTTCTATCTTTAGAAAGTTTTTAAGTGTATTTATGTTTGGTCTGCACATAGTCATGTGTACTACTTTCATGCATAGTGCACATGGAAGCCAGATAAGGCCCTGATCCCCTGGAACTGGAGTAACAGGTGGTTGGTTATGTGGGTGAAACCCTGGCCCTCTGAATAAGAAGCCAGTGAGTGCTCCCAGCTGCTCAGTGATCCTCCAGCCTCAGCCCTGGCTCTCTCTGTGATCTCTTCTTCCTGTTCCCACTTGGTCACTCCAGCCAAGCGAAACCAGCTCCCTTCCGCTTCTCAAGGTCTTCAGCTCTCATCTCGGGGCCTTTGGATTTACCTCCTTCCCAAGCATTCTTTCTACAGTTGCTCCCATTAGCTTTTCCCCTTTATTGGGAGAATCAAGCCTCTACCAAACATCTTCCACATGAGCTTCTGTAAAGAAAGACTGACTTTGTTGATTCTGTTTAAATGAGTACACATTGTTGTCTTACCTTATTGAGGTGGTCTGCATACGCTTGACCCTCAGGAAGTGGCACTGTTGAGAGATATGGCCTTGTTGGAAGGGGTGTGGCCTTGTTGGAGGAAGTGTGTCACTGTGTAGGCAGGCTTTGAGGGCTTCTAGTGCTCAAGTTCCACCCAGAGTGGAAGAGACTCTCTTACTGACAGCCTGTGGAAGACAGTATCCTTCTGTTGTCCTCTGATCAAGATGTAGAACTCTTGGCTTCTCCAGCACCATGCCTGCCTGGATGCTGCCATGCTTCCTACCATGATGATAATGGACTAAACCTCTGAAACTGTAAGCCAGCTCCAATTAAACATTGTCTTTTACAAAAGTTGCCTTGGTCATGGCATCTCTTCACAGCAATGTAAAGACACATATTTAGTTTGTGTTCCTATATATTACCTATAAGACTAGCACTGGGTTCTATGTCCATTTCTCATTTACCTGATTATTACATGAATATGAGCTTCTGCAGAGCAATTTGCCTTGGTCACAGACTTTCTCTAGCAAACAGCACTTGCAGGCATGCAGCAGGTGATTTTTTTTTCTGAGAGAAAAAAACTGTCAAAAATGAATATGTGATAATTTATGACTTTTGAAAGGGGCCATTGGAATTTAAATGTTGGTTTTTACACAAGTACGAACTGAGTACAGAAATGAATGACTAGATTCATGTCACAGTGAGACCTCAGAACCACAGCTAGGCACACACAGTAACCTGAACTGGGTCCAGTGGGACATGATTGCCAAATTATTAAAAAATACAGTGGGATATGTTTATCTATAGGTACACATTTTCAGTGCAGTCTATAACTCTCCCCCTACTGGAAAAGAAATCAGACCATTCATGTAAAGTTTAGATCATGTTTGAAGGAATATGGGGATGACAGAAAATATTATTGTAATCTGAGAAAGAAATACATACATGTAACAAGATGCGAAGAGCAAAATATGCAAAATAAAGGGTGGATATATTTTTTCTGAAACCATAATGTCAAACTTTAATGCACCCTAAAACAAAGAATGACCAATTGCAAACTGAGAGAAGCTCTTCGCAGCACTTCGGATGTACACTCGATAATCTAGAACGTGGAGGGACATATTCTCTCATTAGACAGTGGGGGGGGGAGTATCGAGAAAGGCACACTGCAGTAATACACAGAAGCAGAAACAAGTGTGCATAGTTCATGAAAGACACTCACTCAGGTTTGTGATGAAGGGACAAAGGGAAGGAACCAGAGGTGAGCTACAGCTTGCCATCCATCTGTAAGACAACCTCTTAAATCTGAGAACACTGAATTGTGACAGGATTAATTAGCACTCAAGGATAAGGGGTAACACCCTACAGAGGTCAACGTTGGAGTGTGCAATGGCATTGATTCTTTCGTACAAGCCAAACATTGCAGTGGTAATGAGAAAAGCCAATGAAAATCTTGCCGATATATAAAGAGGAGAAATGTGCAAGAATAAATTTGAATTTATTGAGTATCCACAGAATTTTTTGTTTGTTTGTTTTGTTTTGTTTTTCGAGACAGGGTTTTTCTGTGTAGCCCTGGCTGTCCTGGAACTCACTCTGTAGACCAGGCTGGTCTCGAATTCAGAAATCCACCTGCCTCTGCCTCCCAAGTGCTGGGATTAAAGGCGTGCGCCACCACACCCGGATTCCATGGAATTTTTTAACCTAAAATAATATCCTCGATACCTTGGAACAATACAGAGTTATTCATGTCCAGAACTACATCAGTCACTTGGGCACTGTGCTCTTAAATATGGCTTGTTTGTACCTTGGAGGCTTCTCGTATTCAAATTTCATCCCCCTTGTGAAGTGTTAAGGTGTAGAAATTTAATCCCACGGTGTTTTTTAAAGGTGGTGATTAAGATGTTATAAGGCCAGTAATTCTGAGTCCCATGACTGAATCTGTGAGGCTTTATAGGAAGGGAGGGACTAGAGGTGACACAGCATGACCCCTGTCTTTTGTCATGTGATGCTCACACATCCTCAAGACTCAGCAGAAGGAAGGTCATGGCTAGATAAAGCTGTTTCTTGTTCTAGAAGGGAGAGCTGGACTAAACTTGTGTTCTTTGTAATTTGCCCACCGTGAGGTTTCTTTCTTTTCTTTTTTTGAACAAATGGAAAAGAACTAAAATAGTTCGTGCATCTGTTAAAATAGAATAGTGAGCAGAATTTAGTGTCTTTAAGAATAATAGAATCAGTATATGTAAATTATAACAGGTTATGTAAATGAGGAAATCATGAAATGCTCTGTTGCTTAGGGACGTATAGATGCATTGCTGTGTGAGTTTATATGCCTTTTATTGCAAGAATGTAATTATTTTAGGTGAAATGAATCAAGCACACTTAGAGGAAGCACCTGTGTCAAACAAAGAATTAGAGGTGTGAAGGAAGCTAAGAGTGTAGTGAGAAATATAATCTCACTATGGGACCCAGGCTGTTCTGAAATTCATTAGCAGCCCTGGTTAGCCTCGATCTCATGGCAATTCTCTTACTCCAGCCTCCAGAACACTGGGAGACAAAATCAGAAAGAAGATGTATTTTTCCTCCATCATCAAGAATAATTGAAACATCCTATATCCTGGAAGCTTCTTTTATTCCTTTGTACAAACCTAACAATGGTATTGTATAATTTGCTTTCTATACCATCTGTTCTCTGGACTTTGATGGAGGAGATTAGACAAAATACATAACATTTGCCAAAATAGTAGAGCCAGGAGGTGAAGTGTCAGACATGTCAGGGGACCTCTCAAACTTAGTCTCTGTTTTATATTTCCTTGGGGGCATCACGATTTATGTATTTATTTATCTGTTTGTTTGTTTGTTTAACTGAGCACAAATCTCAAGGTGATATTGTGCTGTTGTTTGTTAGATTTAAGCACAGGTTAGATGTTAATTTTAATGCAAGCTGAAAAAAAAAACTTATTTGTACGATGCTAAGAAAGTTGATGTTCACATGTAGCTGGAAACAAGACAATTGTTCTTCTCTTTGCTGGACTAAGGCACACCTTTATCAAACTATGTACATACATAGGCATGCATAACAGCAATAGAAATGTTCATTTTCCAGAAAAATGTTTATTTATTTACTAGTTATACTCAGGGAGGAAACACTTTGATTTGAAACTATCAATGGTGCTCACCAATAGTAGAGTCACAGGATGCCCTTTGATCAGGTTTAAAATGTATTTATTAACAAAATATCATCACTACTAATGACCAGATTTCAGTCATGAATAGCTACTACCCAGTTCTCTCTCTCTCTCTCTCTCTCCATATATACATTATATATGGAGATTATATATATGTCATTATATATATATAATGACAAAGCATTTAAAGCATAAAGTTTCCCAGTGTAATGCAGTGAAATATTTGATGTATACGACCATCTAAATCATAATTTCTAAATATCTCCAAGAATTCTTCTAGGAAACATTTGCAGAGACAGAAATTCCTTCTTACGAAGTAAATCGGCAGCCCTGGATTCAAAAGTGCCCACCACAGAATTTCCTAGTCACTGAAGACAATTCTGTACTCTAATTTATAGATCCAGAGCCAGTATGTGATAGCCTGCACTGAGCCAAACTCCAAGGGAACAAGAAGCTGATGTGGGAAGAAAGGAAGCAATAAATGTTGAGAAACCCTTGTAATGCAATTTAATGGGATAACAAGACTTGCTCTTTCTCTGCCTACAAGAACGCCCATAAGAAGTAATTATGAAAGCACAAGAATTTACTGCAGTAAGCTGAACAAAATGCTTATAATTTAAAAACGCTACATGCCGAGATTAAACATGAAATACTATGATGTGCACATATTTGCACTTATCTCTTGCAGAGCATATGTTTCCTTTCCAGCTATACAAAGATTTACCGTTTGCCATAGTCTCACACATTAAATATCGCTAAATGCTCTGAGGCACACAGTTCATAGATATTTTGAAGACTGCAACTAAAAACACAAAGTCTGCTTTAAATACATCTCCATTAATTGATAACTCGAGTAGCGCTAAATTACATAAGGGTACTCCATGCTCCCTCTTTGTAATTCAGCAGTACAATTATTAACCTAGAAACGCTTCTGGGCTCAGTAGCTGCATCTCAGTTCTAACTCTCTAAAGTAGTGTATTAGAAACTTTTGACAAGGCAGGGAGGGACATCAGAGATGTTATTTGTATATAACTTTTTTCTATTCTCTATTCTCTTTGTTTTCAATTGCCTTTTGTACTTTTCAAAAAGCATTCTATGAAAACCAATGCTTATTTAATTGCAAGATGCTATTCATGTAATTTTAACTCCTCCTCTTCTCTCTTAATAGCAGAAATACTGCATTTGGAATGGGGGTGCTTAATTTCTCAAGTGTCTTCTTGTTAGTAACAAGAATTTCTTTTTGATAAACTATCCTATAAAACAGTAGTTCTTGTATTTCCTTAAACTAACACAAGATGACAACCGATGCTTTTTGATGCTGCTTTTTTTTTTAAACAAAGTTGCAATTCATCACTTTTTCTATCCCTTACTTTTGCTTTGTCTGCCCAGGGTGGCATCTATTGCATATGTTTATGCTAAAAATAAAAAGCTCAACTCTCACAAATCAAGCAGCTTTCCAGAATTATAATCAGTTTTTTAGAGCCCTAACATTTAATGGGGATATAGCTAAATACCCAATTCATAACTTAAGGATATATGTAGGATTTGGTTCAAAAAGGCATCATTTTCCAAAGAGGCGTTTGTTTTTAAAATGGAGCAATATCTAGGGGGGAAATGTCCAGCCAAAGCATTATGGGACAAAAAAACCAAGCCAAGCCAAACCAAACCAAACTAGAAAATGACAGTCAAACAGGCAAGCAAAACAAACCCCTCAACTCGTCCCCTAAATACCATAGAGTTTGTTTTGTGTTAGCTGTCTACTGCAGGGCATGTGGCTTGCCCTTAAGTGTGGCTTGTAGATCCAGTGAGACTGCGTTGGAGAAAACTAATTTTTCTTTTGCAAGCAGTTATCAGTTGGAGATAGCTTCTGAGTTAGGGATGAAGGGTTGTGTCTATTTCCCCTCTCAGACCTGGGACCCTATCTGATGTAGACCATCTCAGCCTGAGCATGCTGCCACAGTCGCTGCGAATTCATAAGCGCTGTGGTCTTATTGTGTCTAGAAGGTCTTTTGTCCTTGGTATCCTCCACCCCTTCTGGCTTTTAGGATATTTCTGTGCCCCACCCCCAAACCCCTGACTCAACCTCCACAGAGTTCCCTGAGCACAGAAGGAAAATTTTGGATGGGAACACCTAATTTCCACTAAGAAGTGAGTTCAAAAGGTCTCTTGCTCTCTGTACATTTTCCAGCTGTGGGGTTCTGTGTTTGTTCCAATTTACTGCTGGAGGAAGTTTCTCTGATGATGCCTGAGCAAGACCCTGACAGGTCTTTTGATTAGATATTATGGTTTCTGATTTGCTGTCTTTATGGGATTTCTGTGTCTCTGAATGTGTGTGTGTGTGTGTGTGTGTGTGTGTGTGTTTTCTTGTGACTTTTCTTTTGCTCTTTTTCTGCTCTCATTTGCTTTGTCCTATTCAGGTTTGTTTTTATTTCATCTTATTTTATGTTACTATTATTATTTTTAAAGGCACTTGTTCTCTAACAGGAGGCCAAGAAAGGATGTGTATTTGTATGGGTGGGGAGTCTGGGAAGATCTGGGAAGAGTGGACAGAGGGGAAAATTAAATCAGAATATTTTGTATAAAATCTACCTTAAATAAAAATAAAATGGAACAATCTGTATACTACGTTCTAGTTGACAATTGTCTCAGACATGCTTAGGTGTGAAAGAACAGATCCACAATTACCCCTGAGGCAAAAATCAGTTATATAGCAAAAAATCTTTCTGATTGGCTCTAGAAAGATCGCTGAAGATAGAGCAGGCTCTTGAATGGACACAAAAAGCCCACCACTTTTTTCCTGTTGGGCCTTTGCTCCAGCTCAACTTTAGCAAGGGTGGGAATGGGGGTGGGGGTTAGAAGGTAGGGGTGGGGGATGGGAATCACAGTTCTTATCCACGTAAGCACAATTAGTATTAACATCATCAAGCTATTTTGAAGACTCTGTTCCAAAACGTGACATTCCACATGCTTCCGTTCTTACTCAAAATTTCCATGACCACATGTGAACATATTTCAAAGCCACAAAATCTGCTCGAATTTATTCTTTGTGTAATTTCACCTCAGCGTTTTCCCGATCTTACTCAATCTTATTGTCCCCTAAAGTTTGTCTTGGAAGGGAATCTTTTCCTTTGCTATGTCTCAATCCTCCCTGCCTGTGTTATTGTTGTTTCCTGCTTTACAGAGTCTGGGGTATCTCAGCGTGTGCAACTTCCCACTTACCATTGCATCAATGTGCAAGCAGGGCTGCATTAATTAGATGATTATTTGGACTTCCTGGTTTAGATATTCGAGTTCACTTTGTGGCCACATGTTTTCTCTTTCAGTTGTTGGTATTATTATCATCATTTTTACAGGTTCTTCCAACACAGCCCCGGTTTGTTTCTGACTGAGTGACTGACAGTCTTGGCTCTGATCCCCTGTTGTCTGAATAGTGTGCCTTCTGCCCCAAAGTCCTGCATGTGAATCATTCCTATACCCCAGGCCCAAGGAAAGAGAGTCTCCTTTTATGACACGATTTGATTTTTTAAAAAAAAAAATTAAATTTCACAGGTTATAAACTATTAACAAAATAATTTAGTGTCTGCATAACTAAGTCATTTTAATGATACTGTCAATATTTATATCACTCAGAATGAAATAACATTTTATACCTAGCCTCCGGCAGAGTCCATGGAAATACTAAGAAAGAAATCGCCCTTCTAATGAGAGTACAGTTATTAACTATATTGATTTCATCCAAAACAGTCGTTTTTATAATTCAAATACAAACATTCCTAAGGAATAACATTATTTAAATATAAAGACTGGAAAGATAGCTTAGCGAGTGGCAGTGTTTGCTGTACAAACACGAGAAACTTGAGATCAAAGCCTCGCGACCCATTTCAAGCCCATCACGGCGAAGGGGGAAGGGTTCATGAGCTCCCACCATTAACTGAGGAGCTCTGGACAGTTGGTCGCTTCTGGGATAAAGAGAGTCCGTTTTCTTTAAATGTGTAGACCATGGTATGTTCAGGTTGATGGCTCCATATTCACATATTCATATTCATATTTAATGTGGGTTACATTAAAGCAAAACAGAAGAGAGCAAAGGGTGTTTGTTGGGAGGATTTAGGGGGAAGATCGCGGGTGAAATAAGACCATAATACATCATATGGAAATTATCAAAGAATTAATAAAAGGATTATATTAAAAACAAACCTACGCCAGGGTGTGCGAGGCGTGCGGGTTACCGTGATAATACTTGCTGGCTGTTGTTGTGGTTCATAGGCGATGTATCTGGGTAGAACTCGGGAGGGAGGATTTCAGTTAAGCTGCAGCTCAGGGGCCTCTGGGTTTTATGTTTGAAGAGCATGGTGCCTTCAGCAAAAGGAAGTTAGTTACCTTTCACCTTCGCGGCACGGTCAAGGGTAGCCACAATTGCCTGTAGTGTTTGTGTGTGTGTGTGTGTGTGTGTGTGTCACACACACACACACACACACACACACACACACACACACATATAATTAATGAAAAGAGAGGCTATGGGTCTGAAAAAGAGCAATGACAAGGTATACAGGCTTTTGAAGGGGAAAAGGAGAGAAAAAAGTCACATAATTACATCATAATATCAAAAATAAAAGAGATAAATGCAAAGTAACAAACCCCTGCAGGGCGGGACTTGCCCATAAGACCAGTTTTGGAAGGTGGGGGCTCACCACCTCCTCTGGCTGCCACTTGAGTGTACGCGGTCACACACACCCACTCCCTCACAGAGGGACCACCCCTTAGCGTTGCAGACATCCCACGTGTCTCTTCCACAATATGGCTTCTCTTCAGGGGTGGGGTTTTGTGGTTTCATCCAGGTTTTCTCCTCCCAACACAGTTTCAGAATCTGATCGACCTTGTTTAAAATAATCAATCGCATCGTTTCTATCGCAGGTGAGACACAGCAGCAGGCAGAGCTGTGCCCACCGAGGGATCACTAGCCCTGAACCTCTAAGGATGGTGGTGAGCCTCTAGTCATGGCTGGGTTGTTTGCAGGCTTCAGGTGGGTCAAAGAAACGCACTGGATCTAGGTCTTGGGGACCAGGGACACCGGAATAAACCAACTGCTTTGTTTACTTATTATGGCCCTGAATTAACCGCTAGGCCGTTGTCTTTTCTGAGCTTAATGCTATCTGACAGTCTTTCTAAGTGAATTAGTAAATTCCCAAATACAACCTAGCTGAGGTGACTCAAGTTGTGATTTCCATGTCGGCACAGAAAGCGGTCACACTGCTGTCTCCGCTCACTTTGACTCAAAAATATTTAATCACAAAATCTGCTGGGTTTCGTTGTTGTTTGCTTGGGTGATTGGTTGGTTTTTTTTTAATTTGAAATTTGTTGAGGGTGGGATCTGTTTTTGTTTGTTTGTTTTGCCTGAATACCGATACTTGAATCCCAGACTACATGGAAAATTGTAACTGCTGAATTTAATTTTTGATATAATATTTAGCCACTCTGAGAATTTCATACATGTAGCTTACAGTATCTCAGAATGTATTGACAGCACATTCATTCCAGTACCTTCTCCAATACGGCCCAGATTCCCCACTGTCCACTTTTCAACTCCAATGTCCTAATCTTATTTTGAATTATACTCATAGGAATAGAAACATTTCAATTGTAAGCATAAAAACTTATTAAACACAAGGTTCCAGAATAAGCACAGAGCTATTTTACCAGTTCGTGAATTCTTACCCTGATTTTCCTAGGTAAAGTGTCTGCTTTCCATGGCACATATTTAAAACACTACTGAACTGTTTTGGCTTCCTTCTTCAGTCACACTTAAAGAACACACCATTCTACACATTTTGGAAGTATGTAGTTTTAGCTTGAGATATCTGCAATTTTTTTGACAGAATTTTATGATCCACCACAATACTTCACTCTTTCTTTTCTTTGCCCTGGGCTTGGATATTCTAGATACAAACATCGTTCCTTCTTAAACCATGCTGAGAAATATCGAGTTTACGTCTCTGGAGGAGAAACAAGGCAAGGAGCTATGGCCTCTGCTGTTGTGTTAAACTGCATTCCTCTATCAAAAAGAAATCCATCATGCCAGTTATTAAATAAAATTAAACTTTTTTTTTTTTTTTACTGATTACGTTTAGGACTTTGGAAAAGAAAATATCTAACAGAAAGTTGGTTGTGAACTGGTAACATTTTGCTGCAGACGATGTGATTATTTATTGATTTGTGATAATCTTCCTACAGTTTCCACTGAAACAAGATGAATTAAGAGAGACATTGGATCTGATTGAACAGGTTTGCTTTCACATAGCTGCACCATCTATGGGTAGGTGACCGATCAGCCTCTATTTTTAAATAGATTTTTTTTAAAGATTCTAACTACAGCATTAATTGAGATGGAAAATAAAATAAAAATTAAAACGATCCTATGACACTTTTAGTATGTTTACTTATTGCATACAGTTTCTATAAATGTTGGTTAATGAATTTTGAAGTGAACCAACAGTTGGGTCGGAAACTCTATGTTACTTAAGAGTCACTGTTTATAATTTTTCCCAATTAAATCTTTGAGTTAGAAAATATCCATTCATGAGATTTTTATATTTTCTCTTTCTAATTAATTAATTAACTATATCTGAAATGCTGCCCCCTTCCAGGTCCCCCCTCACAGAATCCTTCTCCCCATCTCCTGTCCCCTTTGCCTCTGAGAGGGTGCCTCCCCCTCCATATTCCTCCACTAACAGTATCAGGGTTTGGTGCCTGCCCATGGGTTAGGTCTCAAGTTGGACTGGTCACTGGTTGGACATTCCTTCAGTCTCTGCTCCATCTTTGTCCCCACATTTCTTTTGGGTCAAGAGTTTTATAGGTGGGTTGGTGTCCCAACCCCTCCATGGGCCCCGGGGCAGGTTCCCGCCTGACTACTGGAGGTAGTCTCTTCCACTGTTGAGTATTTTGGCTAAGGTCGCCCACATTGAGTTGTGGGAGCTTCCTCTATCTCAGGTCTCTGGGACTTTCTAGAGGTTTCCTCCAACCCCCACCCCCACTCCTCCAGCTGCATATTTCCATTCATTCTCCTGACCCTCTGGGCCTCTCTCCTGTCTCTTCCCCTATTAGATCCCTTTCCCCTCCCCTCTCCCACCCACATATCTTCTTTTCTCCTTCTTCCTCCCATGACTATTTTGATCCCCCTTCTACATGTGACCGAAGCATCCTTACTTGGGTCTCCCTACTTGTTTAACTTCTTTGGGTCTGTGGGTTGTATCATGGGTGCTCTGAACTTTTTGAGTAATATCCACTTATCAGTGAGTACATATCATGAATGTCCTTTTGGGTCTCTGTTACCTCACTCAGTCAGGATGGATGATATTTTCTAGTTCCACCCATTTGCGTGTAAAATTCATGAAGTCCTTGTTTTTAATAGCTGAAGAGTATTCCACTGTGCAAATGAATCACGTTTTCTGTATCCATCCTTCAGTTGAGGGACATCTGGACTGCTTCCAGTTTTTGACTATTACAAATAAGACTGCTAAGAAAATAGTGGAGCACGTGTCCTTGTGATATGGTGGAGTATCTTTTGGGTATTTGCCCAGGAGCAGGATAGCTGGGTCTTCAAGTATAACTATTTTCTTGAAGCTCAATCTTCTGGAGAGTATTTAAAGGTTGGTGTCTCATCATTTCCCTTCCAAAGTTATTGATCATATTTACATTGCAGTCATTCATTCCTGACAGCAGGGACATATGCTCTAGCACAGGGCCTTTCCTGAGGCGTTGCATCCATATTGCATATTCTGGTGCATATAAAAGAAAGAGTGGGCAACAGAAGTTATCTATCACACACATTTTGTCTCTTGGATGTGTGTGTGAGACTGTGATGTTTCAGTTAACACATCCTGAAACATTACATAGAAGACAACTTAGGAAAATGAGAAAAGTATCTCAGTGAGTTGATTTACTTTATGCTTTGGAGAAACCCGAGCTGATTAAACAATGAAATATGTGAAGCATATACAATGCACCACATATTAGTATTAAGGTTTTTATTGAGAGTGTGTGTGTACATACATACACACATATATAAATACATACACACATGCACACATATTATATAGGCAAGAATTCTGATAATTTGTCCATGTCAAGTAATTTCTTATTATATAATAATATGGTAAATATAATTACTAAACTTAATATTTTGTTCTTCTACACCTGTACTTTTTGGCCCTTTGTAACTAGCAACACACTGTAGTCTTCATTCCCTTCCCCAATATACCTGTTTTCTTCTTGTCAAAAAGTACTTTTCACCTTGAATATCTACCTCTATAACCAACCAACACATACTAAAACATATCTGTATATTTATGTAACAAGATCAGGAGCATTCTTTTTCTCTTGTTAGTGAAGTAGCCCTCTGTATCCTTTGTGGAGGAGAGCCTCTTAATTTTCTGCAGACTCCACTGGAAATGTGTCGGCTCTCTCCAGAGAACTTTAGCGTATTTGGGTTATGGCATTAGTTACTTTGAGCTCTGCTTTCTTTCCCTAAAGGAACACATTCCATTAATTTGCTGGGAACTGCTCTAATAGACTTAGCTCTACTCCTCCCTCTTGACCTCAGCAACTCACTTAACACATTATTGGACATGATCAACCATAATAGCATCAGAGAGCAAGGGATCATGATATTTGCCACCAGAAGGATTAGACTGAAAACTTCCTCCACACATATAAGTTCTGTGGCCTTGATTTAATACAAAACATTAGCCCACAGCTTACTTTCCTATTTTGTATAATTGGAATTCTATTCATTAGTAAAGTCTGGTGGAACCACCTGGAGCTTGCCAAGGTATAGTGACCTGGATAAGAGTGATTGGCTATTTGGAAAATGATTGACCACATGAACCCAGCTGAACTTTCCCCTACGGGAGCTTAGAAAGTTGAAGAGGCAGCAAGAACAAAACTGGTCAAAACAGCCACATGATGGGCCTGTGTCTAAATGCAGCATCTTAATTTAAAATTCTTTGCAAGAGGGAGAGATTGGGTGACAATATCTGGCAGAGGAGAGGAGCGAGGACCGTTCTTTGAAGTTTCTTTTCCTTTACTGTAAAAATTAAAACATTTTATCAAAAAGCAGGAATGGTACATTGATTTTAAAAAGTTTTATAACAAAAAAAGATGATTTAAAAGTATTTGTTATTTCCATAGGTGGAAGGGAACAGCATATCTCAAATGGTTGGTGGTGGTAGCCTGAGAGGGGTGGGGACAGAGTCCTCACCAGAAAGTACACATGTGTAGATAAAGGCAGGCTGGAGTGTTTTTATGAAGGGAACTGCCATCTGCTGGATTTCCCCTTTTATCTTGAACATAGAAGTCAAGATTTGCTGAGAGAAAGCAGGGTAAGGAGAGCTGAATGTTTGAAAACTTAAAAGTAAACTGAACATTTGCATGTAGCTGTGTAGACTGTAACGATGAGTTATTGAGTCAACATGTTGGGTGAAGTGGGCTCCTAGGAAGCTGCTGTTCCCAAGCTATGGTGGAAGGAATGCATGATCTAATGAACGAGGCAGTTCTAGGATCATCCGTACAGGCTGAGAGATAGCAGATGCTTCCTTCATTCAGGGTGAGGGTTTGGGCAGATACCTTCAATAAAAGTCAAGATGGAGTTCATGTTTCAGGGATGATGAACCATGAATCCAAACAGGATGAGTGAACAAACAAAAGCTCGTCAAACCTATTCTCAGACCATAGTCAATAAGCTGGCTGAGGAGACTTCTCAAAGGCAGGATTATTGATTTTATGCTATGGCTGTCAGATGTGTGACAGGACCGAAATCCAAGCGTGATTGTAATCACGGCAGAAGAAACAAGGGCCGGTTCGAGTCTTGGTTTAACTCCTCTTTTTGGTTAATCACCTTCATATCCATCTTGTTGGGACCCCTAATGGTTCTCCTGCTATTGTTGACCTTTGAACCCTGCCTATTAAACAAGTTTGTAGCTTTCATAAAAGGAAGAGTAGGAACAGTGGAGCTGATGGCTTTGCACCGACAAAATGAGGCCTTAAAGACGAAGACAGGGCCTGAAGGGTATGAGTTAGTTACCCAAGACCCCTGAGCATAGCTCCAGGATTGGAGCTTGTACAAGAAAATGGGGGGAATGAGGGGGACCCTAAGGGCTTTTTCCAGTCCCATACCCTCTTGACAGCTTCTCCCTTCTGCCTGGGGTCAAGGCTAGGCTAAATTCCACTCTCCAGCCACAGGAACATTCTTGAGTAAAAAAATCTCAGAATGTACTGACTGATAGTCAGCTAACCCTCTGGAAAGTCACAGGTAGAGTTCAAATGCTTGTCATACTTGCTGGCCAATAGATTTAAAGGTCAACATGCTTAGCCAATAAGTTTGAACTGTAACCTTGCTGATGTAACCTGTGCCTATAAAAAGTATAAAAACTGCTTGTAATAGCCATTCAGGGATTGCCTTCTAGTCACTCACCTTGAGGGACTAATTGAAAGTCAACCCCAATGCATTGGAAAATAAACCTCTTGCTTTTGCATGGAGATGGGGGTGGGGGGTTTGGGGGGGAGCAGGAGGGGATGAAAAAGAAACAAAGAAATGGGCATTTAAGGTAAACAGTTCAAATCGCCAGGAGCAACTGGAATGGTGCATTCATTCCAGAGAACAGTTAAGCATGTGGTAGGTACAGAGAACTTCAGAGGAATCTAAGCAAGCATTCTTTTTACCAGAAAAAATAAGACTCATGACACACAAATGATATTGGTGTGGAGAACGGGAAGTCACTGTAGAAACCTTTATGGGCAAATTACTTTCTTCATAATTTCTTCACTGTTTTGTTTATGTTACCTATGTGATTGAACAAAGTAATATGCACAGCCAGGCATTCGTTTTCTTTTCTAGCAATAAAAGATAATTAAATAAAAATTAAACTTGATATTAAAGATAAAAATGGATCTTCCACTTTCCCTGTTTCAATGGATATATCTCTTTATCTTTGAACAATTTTATTCACAATACACGTATTCTAAATAATTTATTTTTGAAAACGGCTGAGCTCATAATTGAATCCTTGTGTTGAGTTCAGGCTTAGCCCTAACTTAAGTCACTCCTCCATATTGTGTAAAATGGTAGGTTTTTTTTCCCCCACAGTCTATATTTTTGCTTCAGTGGACTATATCCTAAGGGCAAACGCAGTAGCAGGATGTCTTTGCACCTGACATCAGCCATAAGTCACAGACAGACAAGCAAGTTACATCTGAGAGTAGACAGGGTACTGCTCTGCAAATTGATAAAAGAACTGAGACAAGAGGAATATATGGGAATAGTAAATTATATCCAGAAAACAAAGCCTGAAAGCTTATCAGGCACATAAGACAGGAGGAGTGGTCAATTCTCTCACCTGGGCATCCCAAGGAGGACAGTCCCCAAAGCTGCAATGGCAGAAGCCCTACAGATTTGCCCTCTGGTCCTACAGTGTGCATCCTGGACATGTTGTGTGTATCCTGGGACCAGCAGGCACAGAACCCCAACTG
This sequence comes from Mus musculus, assembly GCF_000001635.26. Taxonomy (NCBI): domain Eukaryota; kingdom Metazoa; phylum Chordata; class Mammalia; order Rodentia; family Muridae; genus Mus; species Mus musculus. Next base: position 125,559,832 of record NC_000076.6, on the reverse strand, counting down.
ACTCCAGGCTTCTACTCCTCTCGGTTCTCCCTGTTGACTGTCTTACCCAAATTGTACACATCTGCTCATTTGCTTCTCAAACTCAACTCAATGCCAAGGCTTAGGTGACTCAAACCTGTAACCTAGCAGTGGACTCCTGACTCTGCAGTAGCATCCTGACTCTTACAGTTATGTCTCCAGCAGACTGCCAGCAGCAGGCTGACCCTGCCAAGTTCCAGTTTCTGCTTCTCAGTACTTTTAGAAACTCTACTTGATTAGTGTAGAAAATCTTATATCTCTGCCTAGGTTGACTCTCAGGGATACTGGGACTACCTAACAGAGTGCTGCTAATGAAATGTGTATTATGGTTTTATAACTAAATACTCCTGACACTATAAAAAGACATAATAACAGGTCTTGAGCTACTCTCTAGCCCTAAACCATTGACTCTGATGGGAAAATAACAAGAATCAACTTTAAAGGAAGGTAGAGTTCATTTTCTTTTATAACTTCAGTACTACTCAGCATGGGTGTATTCTCTGGGAACTGAGCTATCTGCCTAAATATAAACTTCTGTAAAACTAGGTGCTGACAGAGCTAAATAGGTTCTACTCAGTTGTGAATTAAAATGAAATGAATGATTTCACAATTATTTTTTTGTATTGAGCTTTATAGGGTTTTGCTTGTTAGATTATTACATATTTATGAGCGTGACAACTTGTAAAATTACCCTAGTTATATATAATATCTGTGATAGATTACATATATATATTCATATGAAAAGGATATATGTGTGTATATATGTGTGTATATATATATACATATATGTATATATATGTGTGTATATGTGTGTATATGTATATGTATATATGTATATATATAATCTATCTCTTTTATCTGTTTCATTTGTCTGTTTTGGTGCTGGGGCATGGTGTGTGTTTTTCTCTCTATGTACGGCACGGTTATTCTATAGCCCTTTGGATTAGAGACTGCATTGAACTGAAAGCCATGGCAATTATTTGAGAAAACAAAACAAAACAAAACAAGGGAAGCTACTTATGGTAATCACATGGAGGTATTGATACTCACAGTCAGGAGGGGAGGGAGGGCACATTACCATAACTGAGGATTTCTGGTTAAGTCTTCCCCGTGGTACTCCAATGGCAAGTGACAATGGCAACACTAGAGCAGAAAAAAAGGAAGTTAATGACATGCCATAATACAACTCTTCTGAGGTCCTCATCATAACAAGGTCAAACTTAGGGTGGATGCAGTTGCTGTAGTATAGGTGTAGTGTAGGATAGTTGTCATCATGTTCCTGTCCTAGCCCCTCACCCGTGTTCTTATAAATGAGCCCAGTATCTGAGGCTTGCCACTGGGGACTTTGGTGTGATAGTTGCTGTAGTTTGGCTTTGGCATCTTACCTGGGTCACTAGATGTTTGTTAATGTCTCCCTAGGGAAAAGTAACATAGCATGTAAACTGAACCTAGGATTCTACACATTCTTTCATTTAGTTCCTGGCTTATTTCATTTATTGCTGTCAGGATATCACTGAGAGAAATACTCTTTGGTTATTATCCAGGAACCACTTCATGATAGTCTGGCATTTGTGTTCCATACCCATCATGAGTGTGATTCATCAGAACATAGACAAATACATTTGTGCCTCTGAACAATGTCAGAATGTATTGAGTCACATTCATTTACAAGGAAGGATGCTTTCAGTGGTAGCCATTTGTCAGATATTTCTGCTTCTCTTGGTAATTCTTACTAAGTCAAACACAGGTACTTCTATTTGAATATTAATGAATACTAATTTTTTAGGTAATGTATTATATACCATGCCCTGTCTTTATGGGTGTGAATGTGTGCGTATGCTTGTGGAAGTTGCAGAGTAACTACAAAGGCTTAAAGATGCAAGGATTTTCAGAGTCCTGAGAAGTCACAGCTGTAGGATGAGTAGGAATATAAGGGTGCCTGTGTTGTTAAGAGAAGGTGCAGAGTTGATTCCTTATACAGAAGCTAAAGGACAGGACCAAGCTTAGCAAAGGATTGCAAGACAGACTGACAGCAGGCCCAGAATAACAAACAGGAGGGTGAGGAGGTGGCAGTTGAGCAGGCTACATCTGCAGTGGGAACAAGCTGAAGTCCCTTAGGACAGTTGATGGTTCCTTGAGAATTTATAGATCATTGATGCACATTCCATGTGACCCTGTGACAGGTAGATGGACACCAAGATGGTGATCTCAGTCCTGGATGCCCCTCTCTGAGGATCCAAGTAAGGGAGTGTCACCCTTTGCTCACTCTGGTGTGGCTAATCTGTCCTTTAGCCTGGGTTCCCTGATATGATTATAAAACACTGTGCCTATGTACATTCAGAATTTACCCTGATAAACTTAAAAGGTAGCAACCTCTCGAATCACAGGAATAACCTACTTATCCATCTGTATTGCATGGTCCAGGACAGGGGATGACATTCACAAATCCACCCAGGAGGAGTCATCCTCCATTCTCAAAGTAAAAATCTGCTAATAAAGTGTTGTCTATTGGGGCAAGGCACAGTTGAAAAAAATCACCATAAAAGGAAGAAAGAACATGGCCTGATTCCAATCACACCTCAAAATGTTTCAAGTGAATCTTGATTTTCCTAGAGACCATAAATGCTAACGCTCCAGGGCTCTATTGTAGGAGCCACCCTCTTTCTCGTGATGAGCTCCATTTATGTTTCCTATCATGTTCCCACTATTATTGTGTGAGGTGCAATATGTGCTTTGAGGTTCAGTAAAGTTCCTTTTATGAATGTGCGTGCCCTTGCATTTGGAGCATAGATGTTCAGAATTGAGAGTTCTTCTTGGTAGATTTCTCCTTTGATGAATATGAAGTTTCCTTCCTTATCTTTTTTGATGACTTTTGGTTGAAAGTCGATTTTATTTGATGTTAGAATGGCTACACCAGCTTGTTTCATGGGACCATTTGCTTGGAAAATTGTTTTCCAGTCCTTTACCCTGAGGTAGTGTCTGTCTTTGGCACTGAGGTGTGTTTCCTGTATGCAGCAAAATGTTGGGTCCTGTTTATGTATCCAGTGTGTTAAGTCTATGTTTTTTTATTGGGTTTATACTAGCTTCCACAACACTCTTATTTTTCTTGACAATTAGTACAACTTATCCCTTCTGAGCAGCTCAAACTTCATGGTGATCAGATTTGCTCAGCTGCAAATGTGCTGTAAACACTGGTCTTTCTATAGGTTAGGGACCTTTCATTCACAGGTTAGGGACCCATGACTCCAGTGCTGTGAATTAGAGCTTCCTGTCAATCACCCTCAAGAGGACTTGACTGTGTTTTCATTTCATCTGCTGTGGTGGGTTGGCAGGGACATCTTTAGTGCTCAACAAAAATTTTTTTCTTATAAAGATGTACACGGGTTTAGGTAGTAAAATAGTGTTTTGATAGTGTTTTCTAGTGATCATCAGCCTTGAAAGGATATTAATGGCCTTCTCTTGTTTCTAGAAATATCAGCCTGCAATCAATTTTCTCTGGTATTGCAAAGAACAACCTAGAACATCCTATGGAAATGACACTTGATTAGCCATGACTAACGGCAATCTGTGGCTGAAGAACCCAACATTTAACAGCAATGTCTTGTAGTCCTATTTTAAAATATTTTTACACTCTATTCTTCATTGTCATAGTTCGTAATAATAGCAAATTTAGCTAGACCCCCTGCTTTTTCTGACACTGAGCACATGGAGGTAATTAATTTCCATGGTGATTTTGCTATGTGTTTTGTTAATTATCCTGTCACAGGCACTACATGCTTCCTGGTAAACTTGGGTTTTCCAGAGGCATGCACAGCAGGGAGAGGAAGAAAGGATGCTAGCTAAGATTGCTTTCGACTGCTTCTTAACATACAGATCAACTGGAAACCAGAACAAGCCTGTCTGTGAAATAGGCTGGACTGACAAACAGAAGCCTTGTATTTTCTTCCATATGTGGAACTGAATAGGAATGTAAAAGGGGGACAACCAGGGCTACTGGAAGAGAAAAAGTAGGGAGGGAGGAAGACAGCGGTGCTTTGGTAAATATGATTTAAATATATTGTGTTCATGCATGAAAGTGCCATACTTTAGCCCATTGCTTGCACAATTAATATACAACAATGGAAATGATATGCAGATATTAACTCAGCCCCTTATCTAGTTCAATTTATTCTTTGGTGGCAGGTCTAATAATTCACATTTCAAATCAACAATCATCAGGCTAAAATACAGGAGAGTCTCTCCTGAATGCATTCTCTTACAGAACACTTTTCTCTGAGCATAATGGCAGTCATTTTCATCAGAGAGTGAGACTCTTTGCAGGGGACCTTTAAGATCAGGGCCATTGATGATCAATATTCCCCCACAGAAGAAGGAGTGGGGAGTGTCATTGGGTCCCCACCTGAGATTCCAGTTGTTTTTACTTGTACCCTCCTGTCTACTGTACGTGATTCTTTCCCAACTTGCAAGCACCCTCTCTACTTTGGGAGGTAGTGGGGTGTAGTGGCCATGGAAGGTTAGATTAATTGGGGTCCCCATCCATGTAGCTATGGGAAGGTCATCATCTGGGTAGAGTGAGACTTTCCAGTGGCTGCAACTGTTTGGGGTTTCCTGAATTCCTGGAACTTCCCATCTGTGCTCTGTAAGTAAGACCAGTAAACACCTTGGTTCCCTGAGCTGGGCTTTGTAGATAGAGTTTTACCTTCTTTGTCCTCAGTATGAGTTGCTCATATCTCCAAGGGGAAAAGATACGCCAACAAACACCAACAAAGGATCACCCTGTTCCACAAAGTCATGCAAACTCAAAAGGTAGACTATCCTAAAAGCAGGCCTTGGACAGGTGGTGTCTGCTTAACAACCTTTACAGTTAGGCTCAAGTAGCCTAGAGACTGCCTCCTGAGGAGATCTGTCTAGTGTCAGCCAGGTGGACCTAATTCTTTTTTCACACTTGCTCTCTACTTGACCTTGGGCAGGTCAGCTCATTCCTTTATGTGCGAGCTCTCTGTCCTCTATTCATTTTTTCTTTGCATATAACTCTTTTCCTAATAGGCACCTGTCCACCTCCTCAGCACTGCCCGCCAGAAGTCTTTAGATGGGTTTGAACCACTTACTTGAATCAAACCTGGCCATACTTGGCTAGAAAATTCTAGTGTCTTTCGTTTTTTCCTAGCACGTGAATCTTTGGCTCAAATCCCAACATTCCTGAACCTGTGCAAATTGTGGAGTCTCGTTTGAACCATTAATTAGTCTACCACACTTCACATTTAAAACATGATTAATATTCAGATATTAAAATGTGTTTGTGGTTCCCCTTGTCCCCCTGCTGTCCTGTTCTTTGTTAAGAAATCCAAACAGCACCTTTGGTTTCTTCTTTGTATGACCATCAGCTTCCTGTTTGGCCAGGAAAATACAGGGCTTGAGAAATGTGTAGAAATTGTGAATGTTGTTTGCATCTCACTGAAATATTTTTTTTTTTTGCTGAAGGGTATCAAATCAATAAAATATGATGAAACCATATGCTCATTATTCAAAGGAGAGCAGCTGCTGCAGGGAATATGGGAGATTTATTTATCAGTTACACCAGTACCTCTCAGTAAAGCTGGAGATGCCTAAACCTGACTTCCCAAATAAAATGTAAGTTGGTAGCAAACATTCACATGTCGAGTATTCACTAACAATCTGCTCACTCAAACACCATAATTAGTTTTATGGTCCATACATTGTTCGGTTTAAAGTCACCAAACAAGTGAAGACAGTCTATTCAGTGGAGAGGGTTTACAGCTTGGCCACCGTTTGGAGATACCACGGCGGAAGGGTGTATGGTGAAGATGAGTGCCACGGAGGAAGGGTGTATGGTGAAGATGAGTGCCACGGAGGAAGGGTGTATGGTGAAGATGAGTGCTTATTGCTAAGGTTACATGTCATATTTTATCATCTTTCAGCCATCGTGATACCTAACCATCTGATATTTCTTCTTTCTTCTTTCTTATTTTATGAGAGTTCTGCCTGCATGTGTGTCTGCAAATGTGTGCAGCACTAGTGGTGGTCAGTAGGGGTCAGACGATTTGTAGCTGAGGTTACAGATGCTGTGAGCCACAAAGTTGATGCTTGGAATTGAAGTCAAGTTCCCTGGAAAAGCAGTCTTATCTGCTGAGCCATCTTCTCTGCCCACTGTCTCCTCGATCTCCCCAGTTTCAGAAGAACTGTGTTCTGTGGAAGGTATCTATTCAAGGGTCACAGTATCAGGAACACAGACAGGGTACCAATGCCCTTATTAACCATTCAGATGTAAATCCATACACACATATCTATCAGCGTTTAAAGTACTGAAATATCGTCACTGAGACTGTTAACCTCAACCATAAAATTTGATCTAATGACACTCTTTGTTCCTCAAAACAAAACACGGGTAAAGAAACACTGTGATCCAAAAGAAAATTACAGAATCTCAGTGGAACTTAGTGCTATTGTAGTGTACTCCCCCATAATCCTAAAAATGCAGACAAAGAATTTTAAGATATTACAATTTTTATTGAAATTAAGTTGACAGGCATCAAACTTCACTTACTTGAAGAGTATTTTCATGACTTTGGACAGTCATATACCCAGGATAAACTAACTTACTTTCTTTCTTTCTTTCTTTCTTTCTTTCTTTCTTTCTTTCTTTCTTTCTTTCTTTCTTTCTTTCTTTCTTCCTTCCTTCCTTCCTTCCTTCCTTCCTTCCTTCCTTCCTTCCTTTCTTTCTTTCTTTCTTTCTTTCTTTCTTTCTTTCTTTCTTTCTTTCTTTTTTCCTTCCTTCCTACCTACCTTCCTTCCTTCTCTCTCTTTCTCTCTCTCTTTCTTCCTTTCTTTCTTTCTTTCTTTCTTTCTTTCTTTCTTTCTTTCTTTCTTTCTTTCTTTCTTTCGTGATATTTTCTTTATTTACACTTCAAATGTTATTCCCTTCCTAGTTTTCCCTCCAAAAATTCCCTATCCCATCCCCCCTCCTGCTCCCCAACCCACCAACTCCTGCTTCCTGGCCCTGGCATTTCCCTACACTGGAGCATAGAGCCTTTACAGGACGAAAGGCTTCTCCTCCCACTGATTACCAACAAGGCCATCCTTTGCTTCATCCGTGGCTGGAGCCATGGGTCCCTCCATGTGTACTCTTTGGTTGGTGGTGTAGGCCCTTGGGAGCTCTGGGGGTACTGGTTGGTTCATAGTCTATCAATGTTCAAATGCTTGCTCATAGTCTTTGGATTCCCCTTCCTACTCCTCCTATCTGCAGCCATGTCATACTTCCCTAGAGACTGATCATAAATTAATTCCTACAGCTGGGTTTCTTCTGTCTGAACTACCTTCTTTCCCTTCTTTCATTAGGACCTTGCTATGTTTCAATAGTGACATTAGTTTGTCCTTCTTTTATGGTTGAATGCTACTTGGTTACCTGATTGTACCTTGTGTTCACTCACGTGTTGGAGACTTTCTTCATGCACACCTCTTGGGTAGATCCCTTGAATGATATTTATTTATAGTTGGGCCATGATGTATGATCCAACGACTGAGCTTTTGCAAATCTACAATGGCTGCATAATATTTTATAACTTTTTTGTACAGGTTCCAAATAACCAATGATTTTGAATATCTCTTCATGAGCTTACTTCTCCAACATGTCTTCTTTTCTATATATTTTGTAGACATTTTTGTCCATTGTTAATTTAGTTGTTCATTTTCTTATTACTGAGTGTTAAGTCATGCTTCTAACTTTAATATATACATTCACCATAGGATAAATATTTCATAACCACCAGCTGACAGCTTGAATCTAATTTTTGGCACAGTATATTTAAATAAAAATCTGAAGTTTGGTGAGGGCTACTGATATATTGAAGTGGGTTTGCTTTTGATATGTAGTATAAGAAGTGTTTGCCATATTAGAATCCTCTTAATATTTCCCTTTTCTGTTTAAGAAGTTTCAGGAACTTGGATCATTCTTTCATAGCCATGAATCATAGTTAGGTTTTTATTTGGATGTGGTATAATCAGAATAGATATTAATTTAGTTTTTGCATATGAATAGTAATATACTATATAGCTTATCGTTGAATGGTTAAATTACTTTCATTTGAATTTCCTTGCAACATTTGTCAAATTAAGGTTAGAATATATTTGTGGGTCTATTTTGGGATGTTGCCTAGCTCTATTTACCTATAAGTCTACCTTTACATCACTACTCTGGTGTTTTATTAGCCAAAACTTTACAACACTTAAATTCAGGTTAAATGCCTACACTCCTTTATTATATTCAAAGTTCTCAAGGGCTTCCTTTTGGTGATAACTCCCCCCCACCCCGTTTATTATGAAAATTCTTCTCAATTCAAGGAGGCTTACCAGTTGGGCTGGTGCCACACAGCCTTTATAATGAGGCATCAACATTTGGTAATGATGCTAAAAATACTTTTGAAATGTTTACTTTGTGTTTTGTGTTAAATGTTGTGCATGGAGGAACCATATGGCTAAGCATTTTATAACCCTTTTTTTCTTCCAACTGGTATTATTGCAAACCTAGTACACTGAATATAACCGAGACTATGAAAAGTCTTACTAAAATTTAAATGCTCAAATGAGAGACACACTGAGTTAGTGAAGATGCCAGGACATAATAAAAGCCCATTAATTTACAAGGTACTGGAGGCAAACACTCTTTAAAGCTGGTGTAAATTAAGAAAGAGAATCTGCTTTTTTTGTGCAAGAAATACACAATTCAGGGGAACAGAAGTTCCCTTGTTATCACAGAAGCAGAATTAACATTTACATTCTCGATATCTCATGGAGTTCGTAGATGAGGCTTATATATTTCCCCCCTTCTGCTGGCTATTGCTTTCCACTATGAAGACAAGGAAACCGTGCTAAACTCTAAACCTGTCTCTGCTTGTGAGTCTACTGGCATCATCTAAGTACGCCTGTAACTTTGGGACTGATGACACCTCCCCCAGGGACATTGCTACCTCTGTATCCATTGCAGAGCCCCCCCACCCCGTGTGCTGACCTCCTAAACAAGCATACAGATAACTTTTCAAAAGGCAAACCCAAGATTTTCATCTCACCACAATAATGGTGGAAAACTAAATAGACAAGGAAAGCAGACAATGGACAGAAGGAAGGTGTGTTTAAAATAAGATAGCTGTGTCATATCCAGTGTGCAAATGAAATTAGAGCAAAATATAAATATTTTTCAGGTATTTCTGAAATCCAAACAGTGCCTATTATATAAATAATGCATAATAACGTCAAATTATATATGAATAGTGTGACATTCTGAGGTCTGGATAATCCCTGTTCTCTCTCTCTCTCTCTCTCTCTCTCTCTCTCTCTCTCTCTCTGTCTCTGTCTCTCTCTCTCTGTCTGTCTGTCTGTCTCTCTCTGTCTCTCTCTTTCTCTGTGTCTGTCTCTCTCTTTCTGCCTCTCTCTCTCTCATTCTCACTCTCGTTCTCCTGCTCTCTCTCTCTCTCCCAATGAATTTCATTTATTATAATTCCCTGCAGAATTTAGGTCAAGCCACAAGCTAAGAGCAATTGAGGCTAAGTCTTTTCCAGAAGTTGAGCATTTGCCTTGACCTTGTCCCTTGCCTCTAGGGAGAGATACACACCCAAGTCTATTGCCCGGATCCCATCACTCTGCAGCAGGGCCAGAGTGACCTCAATATATATGATTTTGTAGTCAGGTATTCCCTAAAAGGACACCAAGGTTTTTTCTCATAACTAAAGTGTTACTCACTTGATTTCTGAGTAAGTTCAATTCCAGGAATAAACACTTGAGCCAAAGCTTCCATAGTTTCTAGTCCATAGCCTACATCCACGCTTATTTCCTGACCTAATAAATAGGAGACACCATTTAGAATTGTTTAAATATGTCTTTTAGTTGGGCTCTTTCCCTCTTTCTGTTCCTCCCTCCTTCCCTCCCTCCCTCTCTGCCTTCCTTTCTTCCTATACAGGGCACTACAAGGGCATTTTCATGCAGGTATATAATGTATTTTAATTATAGGCTTTGTATTCCTCTTTCCCTTCTGTTAGTCCCCTTTGTTCCCGGGTAGATTCACTTGTACTTATTATATCATCAGAACATACATTGAGTTGTGCCTATGCACCACCGAGTACCCACTAGTGAGAGAAATCTCATGTTTGTCTGTGTAAAACCGACAGTTGATTATCATAGTGATCTGCACTTTTCTTCAAATGAAATAACTTCAGTCATTTTGCTTAAAATGTCCCATGTGTTTATACACACCTTTAATCCACACCCCTGTTGTCAGACACAGGGGCTGCTCCATAATCAGGCTGTTACAAACAGTTATAGTAAGTACCAACACACAGGCTTACCTGAGCTGAGAAGTGGTCACAGGGGCTGCAGTTGAAGTGACCAGAAACAGAGGTCAACCTGTCAGAGACAGGTGTGGACCAATGAGTCTTACTGGATTAAAAACCAAAACCAAAACCAAAACCAAAACCAAAACCAAAACCAAAACCAAAACCAAAACCAAAACCAAATTACTGATGGCAGAAAAGAGTTCCAGGCATCATTAAATTAGAAATAGTTATCCAATCTTTCCACATCTTTCCCTTATTTTGATACCACGGGTTCTTTTCTTTTCTTTTTTTCTATCCAGTTTATGTCCATGGTCATTAGATAGGTGACTGATGATTAAATGTGTGTGCCTAAGTCTAATAACAAAATGTAATTATTATTGCAGTAACTCAAAGATCAGTCAAAAATATTATCTGCTAATCATGTCCTTATAGACATGCACAGAAAGTTTGAGAATGTTTAACAGGAAAAGATTTTGCAAAGGAAAAGATGTTTTTAACCATGTCTCATTTACTTCTATGTGTGGGTTACCATGGGACCTGGGGAACCTTGAAAATGTTGATAAATTAATAAATACATAATAAATATAAAAAAGCAAATAAATAAAATGTAGCCCATTGTTTAAAGCATATTCCATTGGTAAAGAAAAGAACTAAACCAGGAGCTGTAGAACGCTGCATACCAGATACTATATATCCTGGCTCCTACCCAGCCAGGATATATATGAACTCGGAACCGGTAGGTCCAGCTGCCTGCACGCGGTCACCTTTCCTTCCAGCTCACTTCCCCTGTCTAGCTCTGCTCCACGATGCCCTCATCCACATTTCTCTCAGGCCCCCGCTCATCTGTGCCTTTTCTATTTCATCTCAGCGTCTCTGCTGACCGCTCCTTCTTTTAATAACTTCTCTGTCCACAAAGGCTGAATTCATCAGGACTTCCTTTTCCGTGCTCCAGGCACTGAGTCTGTTTGGGGAATAATCCTTGATAGATGATTTTGCTATTTCTACCGAGGCCCTAGAGTTTTTCCTCTGGTTAGAATGAGGTCTTATGTATATGTTTGTTTAATATAAATTGGTCCGCGGCACTCCATTGCTCAGAATCCTCTCGTGGTCTAACCTCATATTTCAATTCCAGTCTTCTTTATATCTTTTTTGCTCCCATTTTTCTGCCTCTGTCCCCACACGTAGACTCTCCTCCAGCCATTTGCTCTCTGCGGCTCCCACAGCTGGACCAGCCCATGGTAACCTCAGGCCCCTTTCATTTGTACTTCTGTATTTTTACTTTCCTTCGGTTTTAAGTTTACATCCTTCTTCCATTCCTGTAGCTACAGAAAATGCCACCTTCTCAGAGAAAGATCTGCCTTAACTCCGTATGTGAGATTCTCAGTTTTTCTGGAGCTTTTCTCTCTCTCTCATTAACGCACACCAATCGTTTAAGAAGGTACCCTGTTACTTTCCATCAGCATCTGGAAGGCGAGGGGGGAACCTAAATTGGATCAGAAACACTCTTTTAAATGTAAACCGTGGAGGTAGCAGCTAACATGCTTCAGCTTCCTTCGACAAATGGAAGCTACAGTAGCCTGTAGAGGAATGTTCAGAAAAGAATGGAGTTGTGTTTCCTTCGGATGAGTTAACCCCTAGAGTTCACTACTCCGAAGATAATACAGCAGAGGGAGTCCTGCTGTGGGGTTTTCCATCGAGGTTTGTCTGGGTCAGGTGGAGTAGCACCTAGACAGTCTATGTGCTTTTGATGTGGCCTCCATATGAAATAAGGTAAATCATTAAGCAAAAAGGCTTATTAGGACAAACCCTAGCCTGGTTCTCTTCCTATACCCTCAAATGGCAGAAATACTAGACTTCTACATGGGTTAGACGTGCAGAAAGCCCGTTCATGACTTTAGGGACAATATTCTCTCTCCATTGCTCTGCTTATCCCTCCGTCCTCAGTTTGCTTATATCATTGATGGTTCTTAAACAGCTGCTGTCAGTCCACCGCAGCCTCTCATTGAAGGCATGAGCTCTCTCCATTGCTCTGCTTTTCCCTCCGTCCTCAGTTTGCTTATATCATTGATGGTTCTTAAACAGCTGCTGTCAGTCCACAGTAGCCTCTCATTGAAGGCATGAGCTCTTAACTCACTGCTTTTAGTAGGGAATGGGAGCCTACCTTGTTCTCACTCAGCACCCAAATAAACAGAAACAGTTCATTTCATTGTTTCTTTGAAAATCGCTGGGTTAAAAGGATGCCGAAGTTACAAAGTAGACCTGTCTCTTCAAAGGGAATGCAGCTTAAAAACCCACGATCATGTTGCCTCTGTTTTAACATTTAAATTGTCTACTAAGAATGACTGAGAGAAAAAAAAATATTTGACTTATAGACATTTATTTTAGCACAAGCTTAGATGAGGACGGAGTGTGGAGGTAGAAGTGAATTCTTCCGCTCCTCGTGTTGATATCATCATTATCAGATGTGATGTGTGAGAACTGCTCTTCCCTGCACAGAAGAAGCAAAGCTCAAGAAATGACACTTGAACTTCCTACAGCTTATCGGACTTGGCATCTGTCACCATATAACTTGGTTTGGAGGCGTGAACTCCTGGGAGCCTTGCAAAACAGAGAGAAAAGCTTTTTCAGTATGGATGCTGACTTTCCACTGGCCAGTAAACCCCTGGTCCCGCCAGTGCAGGGCAGCAACAGCATTTCAGTGCACACACCAGGGCTTATGGAAGTACTTCCTGTTCTCCGTATAGTTTTACATAGGAGATGGCCTTTGACCACCCCTTGAACTTTTTTCACCCAAACCCTTCCCAAGTGTGATTGGACTCAGTATTGCTTATTTGAATTTTGCTTTCTTTAATTAAACCTACCCCATACAGATGTAGTGGTTTGTTTGTTTGTTTGTTTGTTTTTTTCTTCAGAATACATCATCGTTCATCGAGGGCCTTTTGTAAGAGAAATCCTTTATTTTTTTCAATGATTGGCATGCCACCATATTGTGGGTTTTCTTGATCAGAGAAGCAGGTCCTGAGGCATGCTTCGGGGGTTCCCGCTTCACTCTTAAATTGCAAAGCAAACCTCCTCCGAGGACCACAAAGTGGAGAAACCTGCTCCATAGAAGTAAATGAGCTGACTTAAAAAGAGGTAAAACTGAAACAGCACTGGTGTCAACCTGTTCCCAATCTCCCCGATATTCTCTTTAACATTTTGAGGTAATGATGGAATAATTGCTGCTTGCTTATTCTATTTCCTCAAGGCAATTCATTTCATCAAATCATGCGCGCAGTAAGTTCATAGTTTTGAAATAGTTAGAATTTTATATTTCACTAAGGAAAATATCAATGGAAGAAAAGGTATCAGTGCTTTTCCTTTTTTTATAGCAAGTGGTTTTGTTTTGTTTTGTTGTTTTGTTTTGTTTTGTTTTGTTTTTCCCATTGAGGTAATTGGTTAGACGTCCCCATGGCTTTGGGAAGGTCTGAATTCTGAACTTCCAGCTCACCGATTCTGTAGTGGTTTATCCAAAGGCTGCACCAGAAAAGGGCTCCATTATCTACTGCCAGACTGTATTGTCTCTGTCAGTTATCATGCCAAAAATTGTTTCTTCAATGATTTTGCCAAGAAGTGGCAACAGTATAGGAAGGAGTTTTCTCTTACTCAGAAACTCTCTGATTTCACTTGTCTTATTGGGGGAAAAAAAAGACACAAACGTTGAGTAAAATACATCGAGGAAGCAACTTATTTTCTTATACTATACTTTAGGCAAACGAAAGATATAAGTTCAGATTTATTCTACTATCTCCAGCCTGTAAACATTTTATCTTCTATGTTTTTTATCTTGATGCTAGGAGCAGATGTAGAGATCCTCAGACATTAGGTAGAACTCAGGGAACCCCACAGAAGAGGGGGGAAGGATTGGAAGAGCCAACGGGGTCAAGGACCCCAGAATCTAATAAGCTGGGCTCACAGGGGTTCACAGAGACTAAAGAAGCAAGTATGGAGCCTACCTGGGTCTGGGCTAGGTCCTCTGCATGTATGTTGTGGCTGTGAACCTTGTTGTTCTTGTGGTATTCCTAACCTGGGAGTTGGGTGTCTTTGACTCTTTGCCCCACTCTTGGGATCTTTTCTTCAGGCTGGGTAGCCTCGACCTGATATGAATGTTTATGTCCATTCGTATTGCAACATGTTACATCATGTTCGGTTGATATCCCTGGGAACCCCGCTCTTTTCTGAAGGGAAATGGAGTGTGGATAAGGGAGATGGGGCTGGAGGACCATGAGGAGAGGAGGGAGGGGATGCACTGTGCAAGAGAAGAATGAAATAAAATATACTTTTGTGCTAATTGTAGTCATTGGACTCAGATGAATACGTAGAATTCAATAAAAGAAAATATTGTTTTAAGCCAACATAATGGCTGTTTTCATAAGCAGTATATTACTCATTCTTTTTTTATTAAATTAAATGTTATTAATACATTGTGATGGTAAATGTGTAGTTGAGAACCATGTGACAGTGGTAGATCTGTATATGGCTATAAAACTAAAGAAACTTCCCATGTATCTTCTCATAACACAGTTCCTGACATAAATGCTTTAGATTCCTATCATTATATAGTATGCGCAGTAAAAAAGGGAGTCACGTGCTATGGATTCTTTCATGTCTGGATTAATCTGCTCAAATAATAGTTTTTGCTCAAGCTGATAGGCACAACACTTTTACATTTATTACTATTTTTTATTGATAACTGCAGTAAGAATCTTGAATTCTCTCCTCAACCCTATACGCTCCAAATTCTTAACTATTCCACATGCCATTGTAGCCCCACATTTTGTTTATAAGTGGGCTACAAACAAAATAATTGTGATTGTCATTTCACCAGACAGCTATGGTTGTGTTAGACTTGTGTTGCCATGACAAATACACACCAGAGAAACAACTTCAAGGAGCATTTCCCAAGGCTCCAATCCACGGCTAGGGCTTTAGTGATTTTGGACCACTAGTGGCAAAGCAAAACATCATAGAGAAGGATTCTGTGGGTGAAGCTGCTCACCTTGGGGCAGTCAGGAAGCAGAGGAGTAAGAAGTGGCCCAGAGACATGGCGTCTCTTTTTGGGACACACCCTCAGTGACTTGCCCCCCCCCCCCTTCCTGATAATTCCTGTGTCTTGCTTTCTGCCAAGTTGTAATAGAACCATCATATTGGGGATCCACCATGGGACACATACGGTTTATGAGGGCCAAGGCCTCACCATCCTGGTTCCTCTCAGTCACACCACTAGCCATGATTACTTCATGATATATTCTTTCTGTTCCTAAGTTTCTTCCAGGCTTTGAGCAGGAAGATATTTCAGACTTTGTCAAAGGCTATATTGACTTCTATTGAGATGATTGTATAATTCCTTGTCTGATGAGACTTCTTCTGTAGGTCCTACTTTTATTTGTCTGGACACAGATTTTTTTTCTTCTGTGTGCTTTCAGTATCTACTTTTTCTATCACCAATATCCACAAGTTTGAATATATTGAGCTTAGATGTGCATTTTACATTTTTGTTTTATTTTTTCATTTTAACATATTATGTTTTAATTATTTATGACATACTTAAAAACATGTATTTTGATCACATTCTTTCCCTTCTCCAAGTTTTTTCAGATCCTTTCACACAGCCTACCCTCCCAAATTTAATTTAATTTCTTTCTCAAAAATCTAACAACAATAACAACAACAACAACAACAACAACAAAAACCCAATACAACAACAAAATTTCCCAAACCAAGAAAACAAAAGGGTAAAGGGAAATAACTGAACTGTCACTCAAAATTGCTGGGATAATCGGTATTTTCCAATAGAGTGACACTAGGTATCTCAACTGCTCCATGACAGGCCTCATGTTCAGGAGGAGTTGGCCAACAGATAATGGACACCATGTTCTTATTTTTGTTCTCCTCCTCCTCCTTCTTATTCATTTTATTTATTTGCAATTTGGTGGATCCTTCACACCCTTCTCGCCTAGTGCATGGTTTGTTTGTGTATGTATGTATGTATGTATGTATGTACCTTTAGGTTTCTCCATTTTCCTTAAAACTCTACAATAAACTCATGATATACTTCTTCTTTGATGTGTCTTAGCTAACTATATGGGATTCTAATTATATATATTTGTTGATGTATTTTATAATGACCGTTAAGGAGATCTTTTCTCCTCCCTCTCCTCCCTCCCACCCCTCACACAGTTTTTGTGCTATGACACATTTCTATTAATTGCTCTCAGTCACAGATTTCTGTCTCCTACTTATAAGTGATCAAGTGTATCATCATTTTATGTAGTGTTTCCATGTCAGTCTTTGTCAAAGTCCCCTGGGCTCAGGTGTGCAGCTAGTATTTCCCGATGTGACTGTTATCTTGTTTGTCATAATCATTTTAAATCCCGTGCTTGCTTCTGTAGGTTATGTTGTTTCCCCTATAATGTTTGTAGTTTCCTCGTTTTGTCTCTCCATAGGCAGTTCTTCTTTCTTCCATCTTTTGTATGTCTCTTAATGTTTGGAACTAAGGTGCCAAACGTTCCCCCACCACAGGCCTCCTTCTCTGTCTCCTGAGCCTGATGTGTGCTGACTTTTTCTCTGGTTCGGTTCTTTAGATTTTATTGTGTCAGTTCGTCAGAAGGTTATCACCACTGCTATCGCTGGTTGGCTGCATGCTCAGAAGTCTTCCAGGGACTCTTAGTTTGGTTTAGGGATATGTGGAGGCTTCCTTTCCCAAAGCTCCTGCTCCACCTCCAGTTTGAGGTGTGTTCTAGAGGCCTCCAAGCAGATTTTCTGTTCTCCTATCCTTCCCCTAGCACACCATGGTTGCTTGTTACTGGATACTGAGAAGGAACAGAGCAGTATATGTTTATTGCCGCAGCTCAGTCTCTTCTAGCTAAGCTAAGCTCCACATCGCTGGACGAAGGGTTGGTGTTTTTTTCAATGATCTTACCTTTTACATGGGAATAAAATTTTAGTGGTCCTACAAGAATCTTTCTTTATGTTTCTAGCAGAATGTGTTTTCTCCTGTTCCTAGAATTGACATAAACACACACACACACACACACAGACACACACACACACACACACACACACACACACACACACACACCTGTGATGGGGATTGCTTTCTTTCTGATTGATGATGTCCAGGGTTTTGTACCTCTCCTACGATGCAGGCAACCACTCTTTTGTCAAATCAGCATCTGAAGATGATTTTCCTATTCTGAACGTCTGATGAAATCCATACAGAAAAGCATTTGAACGGCTGCAAAATCTAACACTAATCCATACTTAGTCCTTAAGCGACCCTTAAACACCAAGGCGGGAATCGTTCTTGGCAGGTTATATAGTCCACCATTTCCTTCAGGATGCTAGCAATTGATGCTGATGTCTGTTTGTCTTCAGATTTCTGGCTTATTCCCAGGTCTGTGATCTTTGCTTTTCAATGGGCTTTTCAAAGTTAGTGTTTTTTAGATGAGCTGGCTTTTTCTTGTAGTTGGTTTAAGATTAAGCTCTTGTCAACTTCATATCCTCAACCAGAAGCTGGAAGTCCACTTCCATTTTAAAGAACTTTTTTTTTTCTGGATAAAGAATGTGTGGCAACAGCCTTTTATATCTTTTAAAAGTTTTGTTGTGTCCTTTCTGTCTTGTGTGCTTTTGTGTAAGAAATCTGACTTTCCTTTGTTTTGTAAGGCCCCACCACCAGGCTCCCTCTCTGGGCTTCTTAGCCCATTTGCTACAAGGCACCCCTTGTGTTCCTGCCTGTGCTTTGTTCCTCTTCCTGGGTCTAGGAATCTAGTTTTCATAAAATTTGGAATTTTTCCCTTTCAATTGTTGTTTCTTGGCTTCTGGTTCTCTAAGTTACTAGGAAAACTTGATGTTGGCCTTTCAGCCTCCTCACTTCTGACTGTTAGTTTTTTCTCCCCTCTGCATCTTAGCTGCACGCTTTCTGATGTGCTGTGACAGGGCTTCTTGATCCTCCATCATCTTTGTACTCAGCCATCTATTGCTAAGTCTTACTGACAACTGTGGATACAGAATCACGAAGATTTAAGAATTCAGACTTCCAAAGTCGCCATTTTTCCCATGTGTCAAAAACTTATCTCTTAACACAGCCAGTCCACCTAATATTGTAATACACGTAATACTGTAATACACATAATATTGTGTCGTTTGCCAGAAGAGAGAAGTGATAAAAATGATTATCCCCATCCTTCAGTGTGAAAATTATGCAAGTAGAACAATTCATGTTCAAAAATTATCTGCATTGAGACAATTGATTGACTGCGGGGTTTGAAGAAAAAGCAGAGGGAAACCTTGTCCTTTTTCTCCTGAAGACAAGCTAAGCAGTGAAAAGTTAAAAAGTAAGTCAACAGCAGTCATTGAAAGGCAATGGTGACAAAGGTCAAGGTGTCTAGGAATGAGCGGCAGAATACTTGGTCAGTTGCTAATTCAGTAAGCACACATCTTTGAAAGCCCAAACCATACTGTCCAGTCATGAAGTATATTGTTTCCAAGGGGGTGACAGCTGATGTGCTTACGAGGCACCTGTGCACGATCCCAGCAGGCGGTGCAAGTATAAAATACTGCCACCACTGAGAGAAGTCTCATCGATCAGGGCTGATTTAACCATCTCTACTTCCTTCTGTGCTGGAGTCTCGGTTTTGATACAAAGGTGTCATTGACGTCACCCAAAAGATGATGTCATGGATCAGAGAATAAATCCTCAACAAAATCACCTTGCATTAAGAAGAACATAAAATTGGGTCAAATGAATAAAAAGTAAATGTGGAGGTCAGGGTTTAGATGTGGACGCCTCCTGGGGAATGTAGATGTCTCTGCAGACATCAGCTGTGCTAAGGGTCAACGGAAGAACATCTAAGGTAGTCAAAAAAATAAAAATTCTCTAAAATGTTGAGCTAGTAATGAGAGTGTGACAGGGCCCTGTGGTCACGGAGGAGAATGGTTTTGAGAGACAAGGGAGGTCTAAGGAATGGAAGTTGGCCAGATTCTGTGAAGTCACGGGCACAACGCAAAAGCAGGCTCACTCCTTGCCATCCAAACCCTCTCTGTTTTTACTTCTGGTACAGGGTAGTTAGGAAAACAAACCTTCTAGTCTTTCTTTTGTTTCTAGGTTTTAACCAGGTTTCTAGGTATGATTTCTATATATGATTTACATACTAAGGAATGAGCAGCTTGGGATGATAGTAAGTATTGCTTCAAAGAGTCTGCATGCAGACCACGGGAAAGGTAAATGATCTTGTTTGCTAAGGCAGCTGCTATAGGGTTTTGGTTTGTTTTTTGTTTGTTTGTTTGTTTGTTTGTTGTTTTAATCAATCATTTTTGGCTACACAACCCCACAGCACAGCAAAGCATTTTCTATGGTTCCTTTGGTCCTGTTTTCACAGCAATATCTAGGGTTATCTGAGTGACCATCCTGTACTGTATATTTGAGTTTTTCTTACCCAGATAAAATGGGTCATGCTGTCTGAAACTAATAATGGAAGACACAGCAGTACTTCTGGACTTGTATAAAATGTAACTCAAAAGAAATATTTCTCACAAAAGCAAATAAAAAGAGAGGAAATAAAGTGCCAAGTCAGAAATAAAATAGAGAGGGATATGATTATCAAAATTGGATCAAGGAAACAGAATTGAATATAAAGAGATCCACGACAAAAACCACATTGAATTACTTATTTAAAATATTCACAGAGTGACAATTTAAGCCCAGGTACCTGTGGTGGTTCGAGTGAAAATGGCCCCTGTAGGTTCATAAGGAGTTGTCATGCTATTTGAAAGGATTATGACCTTTTTGGAGTAGGGATGGCATTGCTGGAGAAAGTGTGTCACTGAAGTGGACTTTGAGGTTTTCAGATGGCCAAGGGAGTCCCAGTGGCTTCTCTGTCTCCCTGATACCTGTGGATCTGTATGTAGAACTCTCAACTGCTTCTTTATCATTCTGTTGCTTTATCATTCTGTTGCCCTGTGTGTTGCCATGTTTCCCACCATGATGATAATGAACTAAACCCCTGAAATGGGAAGCCAGCACCCAATGAAATGTTTGCTTCATAAGAGTAGCTGTGGTCCTGGTGTCTCTTTACAGCAATAGAACATTGACTGAGATAGTTCATTTCTTGGTAAATCTTATTAGGAATATCAAACCTTCACAGGTGCCTTTCAAGCAGTGGAAGAAGGAATACTCACGCATCAAGAGCTTATGGAGATGAACAAAGAAACATGAGAATCAAGTCGAATATCTAAGGGTGGTCCTGAGAAGTCCCTAAGGGTGTTACAGTAAAGGGTGTGACAGTGGAGATGCTCAGATGGACATCTTTCTCCTCACCAGCTTTGCCTTCTGTCTTCTGTCATGCTGTTGTGTCATGTAGCGCTATAGTATGCAACATGACGGTACTGTAGTATGTAGTCATCCGATAGCTCTACGGTACACATCACTATGTGGGTCACTGTCTGCATTGCTCTTTATGGCTCTGACCAACTCCTCGGGAGTTGAGCTCTACTCTGCTCTCTCTTTCCTTTGGTATTATAGAATGGCTGGCTAAGAAAAGACTCCCACTGGATATTTATGCAGTTCTATTCGGGTTTCCAGAGTATTGCCTGCTATTTCTGCTTTTGTTGACACCTTACTTTTCAGGCTTCAGATGACAAACCAATTACCCCATGGGTTAAGGTGATACTTAAAGGCAGAAATGTCAGCCGACTCTCTAGAACCTAGGGATCAATTGATTTTTTTAAACACTTGTTTGAATTCTTTTGAACACATAGCATCATAAATAGATCCATAGATGAGGGAGAGCAACGGTATGGCTGTAGTATAGCTTCTTACACTACTTTTAGGGCAGAACACAGTGAGATATGGTAGAGCCTATTTATATAGAGCCCTGTATGTTATGGACCCCTGAACACCCACATAACCTGCAGATACACTAGAGGGCAGTATTGCTTAAGTCTGGATGACCACCTGCAAATGTGGGCATTCTCCCAGAGTTTCTTGAAAATGGCAACAATTTCATATTTTTAATGTGTGTTTTCCTTGGCAAAAGTTCTGTAGAAGGATAAACCTTTTCAAGTATGGATGGAAATAAAAACTAAGGTTAAGTTGTCTCTACTAGCAAGTTGTTAAAAAGACCAGACTCCTGAAGATCCTCAGAGATCTGTGTTCCAGAGACTCACACTTGCCTTTTACAGCTTCCCAGACCCTCCTCTGTGTAGATAACTCATGTGTATCCATCTTACCTCTTCACATTTTGATTGTGATATCTTCTCACCCGAACTCTCCTCATACACTCCACTCCCCAACAGTGAACAGATTTTTCTAGGAAAATGAAATCCATGGAAGTGGAAAAATATTCCTATGCTCTATGGCATTTTAAATATGTCTTTATGACAATATTACACACGGTAGGAAAGAAATTTGGAAATGACTCACACGAGTGCCCAAGACTAAGATTTAAAACGTTTGTGCCCTGTTTTCCACTAGGGCAAAAGCTTCAGATAGTTCTTAAGCAAATGAAGTCTTCTGTACGAGTATGACTGGAGCATCGATCCTCCAGTACCCATGAATGGCATACAGCTCATCAG
The DNA here is from genome assembly GCF_000001635.26 of Mus musculus. Lineage (NCBI taxonomy): Eukaryota > Metazoa > Chordata > Mammalia > Rodentia > Muridae > Mus > Mus musculus. Next base: position 125,537,858 of record NC_000076.6, on the reverse strand, counting down.
CTAGGGGTGTGGCGTTGTGAGTCTCTCTCTATCCCTGTTGGGAGTTAGCTGATTTGATCTTGTGCAAGAAGTAACAGCTCATGTGTCTAACAGCCCTGTTTAGCTGCAGATGCGCATCACCCCTGGCTCTTTTTTTTTTTCTGCCCCTTGTTTCTGGATGACTAATCAGCTCTTGGGGAAGGATGTGATGTCACTGTCCTGTTTAGATCTAAGCACTCCATAGTCTCTTATTCTATACACACTGACCAACTGTGGGTCTGCATTAATTGCCACCCAACAGAAAGAGAAGATTCTCTTTCCAGATCTGGGAGCAGCTCATATCTATGGCTAGAAATGTCAACAGTATTAAGGCAGTTTGGCAATATGGCCATTTAGCAAAATAACAATAGTCAGTTTCCCCCAACCTGAGGCCTATGGTCTCCCCAGCCATGGGCTTTTGACCAAGCTTATAGTAACAGCATGAATTCTCTGTTGTGGAACAGACCTCATGACTAATAACAATTCAGTAGGTTAGCCCACATCTAATAACAAGGCACTAGGTTAGCCCTTAACATGTATGATTACACCAGTGCACATCTTATTTGGCAGGTTGGTGTTGCAGCACTCATGAACCAATGTTGGGCCAGTCCGTTTATATCTTTTCCTTCCCAGCTGCCTAAAGAGCACCTTCCAGGACCATGAAAATCAGGTAGCAAGGGAGAATTACCTAGCCCGTTCAGAGCAGCTTCTCTATGTCCTGCAGCAAACCTGTGTGGTGTCTTCAACAAAAGGGTTCTGCCTTCTAGTTACTGTGGACAACCAAGAACAATTGAAGTAGCCTGTGTTCTTTCCAGACCCCAGGACTTCCTTTTCCAATAGCTCCTACACAGAGTGGTTTCCTATAGACTTTTAAATATATGCCCAATGGAGTTGACCCAAAAGTTGGTTTAATAAATAAAGTTGTTTCACAAAATTTGGATTTACTTCAAAGAATGAGACAATTGTTTAGATCATTATTAGAGCAAAGCAAGCATGACTTCTAAAAGCCCATGGATGTCTAGACAGACTAAATATGAGGGTGAAAGTCATGGAGTAATTGCTCAAATTGCAAGCATGCCATTAAAAGGTTGAGAAACTCTATCTATGGGTCTGTGAGAAAAGTGAGTAGATACCAAGAAATCACTGTTTGTTTTTTTTCCAGGAAAAAGCATCTGTCAAAGAATAATTCTTAATATGTACTGTGTGGGAATTGCCCAGAGCCCATTTTTATGTTCCGAAGAGCTGCACCAAGATACCTGATGCTTTAAAAAGCTGTTTACAATGTTTTTCTTAGGAAATTTTAGAGTTATGTTTCTGAAGATTAAATAATGTTAATACTAATATAGCAAAAGAAGATCCTTTTTTGTCTTATTTCCTGCTTGATTCATATAAATTTTCAGGGTTACCTCTTACCTTTAACTAAATTATTCTGTATGTGGAAAATGTACAATTATATTGTACCACTGGAGAACAAATCACATTAATGAAATTGGAAACACAGACCTTTTCACGTCAAGTTACCTTTACCCTGCTGGATCAGAGTGACCAAGGTCTGGCCAACCCATAGCATGACACTAAATCCTGATCCAAGCTGGAAGAATTTCCATAAACCCAGCACTTGGTGAGGCTCCCAGATTGGAGTTCTCTCACTCACATGTCCATTCATGTATCTACTGTTGTTTTCAAAACACACACTAAATAGATGCTGTGGGAACTGCATCCTGAGTTCTGAGCATTGTCTTCTCTGTTCCCAGTGCTGATGAATGAATGAGTTAAGGTCTATCAACCAAATACGCAGTGAACTAAATAATGCATGCATATACATTAAAAGGAGAGATGGTCATATTTTATTGCATTTACTTCTAGGAAGCACTGAAGCACTTCAGAGAATAGATAAGGCAATCGAATCTTAAAACATTTGAAACATTAAAAGGGAAAGTTGATTTAGAGGTAAGACATTTTTTAGGTGATGATACAATAAAAGTAACTAATACAGATATGGTAGGTAATAAAAAGTCATTTGTGATGTGTGTATAATTTGTATACATTATCACATGTAACTTTTACAATAAGTTTAAATCCTCCTTCTGTAGTTAGGAAATGGGAGTTCTGAGACACTAAATTATTTGCTGACAGCCACACAGCTTCTTGACAGAAGAGAGTTGTTTCTTATGCACATAGCTCTCTAGTTATTGGATCAGGGTTCTTGAAGACAGCTAGAATTGAAGACTACAAATGACCCCGGGGAAGCTGATAGTTGAGTAACTATTCATGCCAGTAGCTAAGCAATGTCTTGTTTCAGTGACAAACATGATATTTACAGTGAAATTGACCTTTTTTTTGTATGCAAGAGATTCAATATATGATTCCAGTTACTACAAAGGGTATGAAATTGGGTGAGGTTTAACCTTCTTATAGTGCTTTCAAGGTAAGACCAAAGAAAGAAAGAAAAATACTGAGCCTACAGCAGGCAAATTACAGATAGGGACTAAATGGAAGTACTGTGGAAAGTGTGGCTGGAATTACAAAAGTTTACTGTGATGGTTACCAGTGGTTATCAAGTGTACCCTAGCACAGCAGGCCATAATAAATGGCCTTCCCCTCAAGTCTCTTTGGTCAGCTCTTTCATCACATCAACAAAGAGATTAACTAATAGGTTTTTTCTAATAGTAATTTAAAAATTATTACAGTGACTGCCTTTGATCAGGATTCAAATCTTAGATTTTTTTTTGGAGACAGTTGAGTTTACAGCATTGTGCAGTAGCCTGCTATGGAAATTACAAAAGGGATCTCTCTATGAGCTCAACATTCCAACTCAACCTGTGCTGGGTATATGAAGATATCTTCCATAAAATACATGAATTACAGACATTTTAGAGTTAATTTAGAAGTTAAGATACAAGTGTACTTATATATTATAGAGTTCTATAAACAAAATATGGTACTGATGCAAAAACAGACTGATAGAGCAAAGGAATAAAACAGATAGCCCTGATGTGAGTAGTAGCCTCCTGACATGGAGGAAAATCCTACACTGGAGCAAAGGCAGCTTCTTTAATAACTGGTGCTGGGAAAACTGGATGTTCACACAAAGAAGAATGAAATTCCACCTCTCACTATCATCCTGCACAAAAATTAGCACCAAGTGGATCAAAGACCTCTATGTGAAAATTAAACACTAAAACTACTAGAAGAAAACATCAGAGGTGCCCTATAGGATATAGGTGTAGGAAAAGACATTCTGAATAGGATTCCATTTGCCCAGGAATTAAGGACAATAATTAGCAAGTGTGGCCTCATAAAACTAACAAGCTCCTAAGGAAATAATCAGTCAAGTGAAGAAAAACCCAGAAATGGGAAAGAATTTACAAGCTATACATCTGAAAAAAGAATGAAGACCCAGAATATATATATATATATATATATATATATATATATATATATATATATATATATATATATATATATATAATATATACCTAAATAAAAAAGAATTCTAGGAAGCAAACCACTCATTTAAAAAAAATGGGCCAGGAAAGATCTAAGCAGATAAGCAGACTTTTCTCAATTGAAGACATGGAAATAACTAAGGAATAACTAAAAAAAAAAAGTGTTCATCAAATTTAGGCAGTAGCAAAATGCCAGTTAACACAACTTTGAGATTTCACCCAGTAAAAATGGCTAAGGTCAACAAAGCAATGATAACAGATGCTGTTGAGGTTGTAGGGAAGGGAAACATCGTTCACTGGTGGTGGGAATAGAGATGGGTCAAGCCACTTTGGAAATTAGTATGGAGAACACACACACCCCTAAAATTCCATCTACCATATAATACTATTCCTTGGCATATGCCCTAAGAACTTGACATCCCCCTCCATGCACCTACTTACCTATGTTCATTGCTGATCTATTCACAAGAGCCAGGAAGTAGAAACAACCTAAATGTCCTTCAAGAAATGTGTGTGTAATGAAACTGTGGTACATATACACTGTGAAACACAATTGTAAAGAAAAATGAAATGGAAACTGCAGTGAATGTGTACTGGATGGTTTTGTGTGCCAACCTGATACAAGCTGGAGTTATCACAGAGAAAGGAGCCTTCCTTGAGGAAATGCCTCCATAAGATCCAGCTGCAAGGCATTTTCTCAATTAGTGATCAAGTGGGGAGGGCCCATTGTGGGCAGTGCCATCCCTGGGCTGGTAGTCTTGGTTCTAAAAGAAAGCAGGCTGAGCAAGCCAGGGGAAGCAAGACAGTAAGTAACATCCCACCATGGCCTCTGCATCAGCTCCTGCTCCCTGCCCTGTGTGAGTTCCAGTCCTGACTTACCTTGGTGATGAACAACAGTATGGAAGTGTAAGCCGAATAAACCCTTTCCTCCCCAACTTGCCTCTTGGTCATGATGTTTTGTGCAGGAATAGAAACCCTGACTAAGACAGAATGTATGGACCTAGAAAGTTTTGCATTGAGTGAAGTAACCCAGACTCACAAAGACAATGATGCATGTTCTCTCTGTCTTCAGATGTGATCACGGAAACTGGGAAAATATAAAGGGTCTAGTGAATGGTGGCTTGAGAGGGGAGTAGCAGGATATGGGTGTTATGAATCTGGAAATGAAAAGAACTGGAGGAGGGGCCAACTCTGGAGGAAGGTGGGAGATCAATACAAAAGGAGAAGGATGGAGCAGGGACAAATGACACCAAAGTTGTTTGATAAAACCTTGAGAAATCTTCCTAGTTTATGTTTACCTCCCTCATATTATAATGTGTGTGTGTGTGTGTGTGTGTGTGTGTGTGTGTGTGTGTGTGTGTGTTAAAGTCCCACTAGAGTTGGCAATACTTCCCACATAGAAGAAAAGACTTACAAAAGACACATAGACTTACAAAAGACTCAATACTAGGTATGAGAAGTTTCCTTTAGAAGAGTAGGTTAGGATAGTCCAAGTGGCATCTCAAAATAATGACCGTGGCTATTGCCTCTTGTTGTCTCTCACATCTTGGAGGTAAGACACCATTGCTGAGGACATTGCATATTTGAGCTGGAACGAACCTTTAAGTTTTCTTCATGCAACCTAGCTCTCATGGTGCCAAAAGACACATGCAAGATTCTGAGGGAAGGACACAATTAACACTCCTACCCACCAGAAATATCTATGAAATAGTGATAACCAACATGACAAGGTCTCCATGAAGGAGCACTGCCGTGACTATGATGTCAAAATATGGAGACAAAACTCATCTTTGTTTGAAGAATGAAGCTAACTATTGAAGGTAATTCATTGATCTACTCTGATTAGCATTTTCTGGACTTCAAGTTTCCCTTTATCTGTGTATTTGAGAGCACACATGCACACATGCACATGCTGTAACTAGCTAGTGCATATCCTACTAGGTAGATGAATATGAAGCTAATAACTTACCAGTCAAGGGCAGATTAATGGAGACCCTCAATTGCTACTTTCTTAGCATACACAAAAGGGAGACAGCTTCTACTGCGCTTTGTTTGTCTTTGTTTCTCAATACGGAGATGAAATTCCATTGGCAGTGAGAAAATTCATTGCAGTATTAGAAGGTAATATTTACTCTTGGAAATAAGTGGTAAGTTGGCATTTTTGAATCTCACTGGGCTTACATATATCTAACTAAGTCAAATATAAAGGATAAAATAGAAAAGAGTTTCACTGTAGCTATCTTTGAATGTGTTGAGAGAATTCATTATTACTTTTAATTTTAGTAGAAATATTTCACTAGAATTCATTTTTGTAAAACAGACATTTAAAATAAAAGTATACACTATTTAAAGACTAATTTATAAAATTCTTAGAATAATATTTTCTTGAGCCAAAGAAAATGATGTTATTAACTGTAATTAGCAATTTCTTTGCAATTAAAATTAAACCTAAAATTATTCCAATTATAGTTATAAGGGCTTAAAGGAGTCATTTCATAGATATGTTCATTTTTATTTTGAGTAACTCATAATTATATCTGAACCTGAGATCTTATCAGTAAGATGCTGGTACTTCGTCTAAGATAATGGCTCATTTGTGTGAATCATTTAATGGACATTTAAGCAGCCAAGCTTTGAAGAAGAAGCCACATCCTCCAAGTGATACCGGGGCATAAAGGGGCTTGTGTGTGTGTTCAAGGGTTACCTGCAGCAGTGTTCCTCTGTGCTTTGCTTTCTAACGTTTCTGTCACCCTGCTTAACTGCAGCAAACACCAAGCATCATCTTCATCAATGTGAAGGCACTCTGGTCGCGTCCTAACACACTAAGTAAAAAACAAACACAGTTTACAAAGCAGGGATGTTCATGAAAAGATCTATGAAAAAGGGAGTTCCCAGAAGAACTATTTGCAAAGACTATGACAGACCCACGATGTTGTATGAAGTCCACTGTAGTCTCACACAGCAAAAGATGCTGGCCAAAAGGTTGCTCTCCAATCTGAAGCTAGTGCTGCTCCGCCATCGATCCTGCAGACAAGGATGACTGTCTCAGGATGTCTTGTATAATCCATGTTGTATCTTTACTGAATATGCACTCAGTTCACCGCAGAAATAACCACACTTGTTAATCTCTGAAGAGTCTCTGTGTTATTTAAAGTGACAGTCTGACAATATTAAATGTGATATTCCACAAAGAAACAATTACTTTTGAAATTATTCGTGGCTACACCCATGAAAACTATCTGACTGCTAGTTACTTAGAATCTCTACTGGCTGTCTGGTTGACTATCGTGCATGGCAGTTCCTGTGTTGAAATAGAGGAAGCCGCATGGGCGTGAGTGGGCCAAGGGATGAAGTGTTACAGTTTGTGATTTCTGGAAATGTCTACCATAGATCTTCACTAATAGCTCAACATTACAATGCCTTTGTGGAGCGCCTCCATTTCATATGCTCTGCTCTGCATTATCCTACGTCATAAAAAGAGGGTGTGTTCACTCTGCAAGCATCAACTTTAGGGGCAGTTTCATTGACATGTATACTATGTCATTATAAATATTGTTTTATTAGTAGTTACGTTAAATCCCTTACCATTACTAATTTATAAATTCAGCTTGATTATAAGTATGTACACGTGGTTTAAGGAAACAATCACAGATACAGGCTTTGTTACTGTCTGTGGTTTCAGGCATCCATTGGAGTCTCATGGGCGAGGATGTGGGAGGATCAATGTCACCCTTTGTTCTCAATCAAACTCTGCATGTTCAGTATCCGACAAATAGAGGAGGGTTTATGTTTCTAGAAACAATGCCTTTTTTTGGAAGCCAAAATATTAGCTTGAGTATTGTTAGAAGACAGGAGACTCCAAGGTCGTGTGCTAAGGCATTGATATTCACAGTGCAGCCAGAGGCTGTGAGCATCAGCAGACATAATCATATTTCCTCGTGGCCCCCAAGCTCTCTGGAGGGAAGGTGCACGCAGAGAGTGAAGAGGCCTCCACAGATTTCCTCACTGTGAGAATCTTGGCCCTGAAGTGGAAACACTGTTAGAACCCCCTAGCTTCCCTCTGGCCAGACTTTCAGGTAAAGGTGACCAATTAGGCCTTCCTGAGGCTAGTCTCAGGAAGAAAAGCAGACACCATGGCCAGGAAGCCTCGGGGTATGTAATAGTTACTGTTCTAAGAGGAACAGGGTAAAAAAAAAAAATAAATGAAAACAAAAAGCACACATACAGCTCAAAATACTGACAACGGTGTTCCACAGCTGAGAAGCCAACAGTCTGGTGGCTGTTTGGTCCTTGTGACCAGGTACCTCGGCAGTCCCCATCTGGTACCAGAAGACCTAGAGGGTTCCTGGAGAGCTGCTGGTCCTTAGCAGTTGATGCAGATTGAGAACTCTGGTTCTGACATCAGAGAAGGAATTAGCAGAGGAGGCCATGGGTAAATTTGCCAATAGAGAGAAGGAGAGTAATCCTCCTGTTGCCCCGCCCTTTCCACCAGGACTGCTGATAAGCGGAAGCACCGCCCACATTTGGGGAGGATCTTCACAATCAGTTAAGGAAACCAGACACTTCCTCAGGTGAGGGTCCCTACTCTACTTGGCTGGTTCTAATTTATGGCAAGCTGAGACTAAAATGAACGGCAAGAGAGCAGAGTCTTAAATTTTCAAAAGTGAGTTTTCTTTTCTCTTTCCCTTTTGTTTTTTAGGTTCTGGCCATTTAGCCCTGCATCTTACAATAAAATAAAATTGATTTCCCAAAGTTTGCTCCCTCTGTCTATCTTTGTACTCCCTGGATCATGGTACAAGATTTGGATCAAGTTGAATACTTCCTTCTGATTCAGAGGGCAGGAGACTTTCATAAGGGTCTTGACTACAAAGCCAATATGAGATTTGGAATCTGACTTCCTATTGGTCATTTTCAGATCCTGAGCAAACGACATTACTTTCCTGGTTTTCCTGTATGTACAAAGGGATTATAACAAAACAAACATCATCAGATGGTTCTGAGGGTTGAGGCGTGATACATTGAGAACCTCTGTGGCTGATACTTATGACAATTGCCACACATAGAGGTAAATATAATCTAATAATCCACAAACTCAGCCTGGCTTCCCTGGATCAGGAAGCAAGCTGAGTATCTGTCTTGACTTGCAAAGCTAAATAATTTTGTCTTTGGAGTTTATAATATCTCAGCCCCAAACCTGAAGCAGTTGCATCGCTCTGGATCTTTATCATACACTTAGAATGTTCCAATCTTGGTTCTGAACAGTGATAAGATAAAATAAAATTTCAATCTAGGCCTCTAACTAACCTAAAAACTGCTTAAAAGCTATGAGGAGTTTACATTTAAGGTCACATAAAATTTATGGAGAAGTAGAAGATATATACCTCATGGGGAGGTTTTCCTCAAGTGTAACTAAAAGGAAGGGTAAAGGGTTGTAAATCCACCGTAAAAGGAGCGAGATAAATAGTTCAGAGGTTATTAACTTGACTTCCGAACTTGACAATTTTGCCTTGGGTGTGCTTGGAGGATACATGCCATGAAAGCTGTTTCACAAGAAGGAAGCTCCGAAATACTGTTCCTGTTCCTACTGCATTCTCAATTCAACCAATTTCTTATCAAATTTCCATTTCTTTCAAGTCGGGTGACCTCTGTAGTCTGGAATCCTCTGTCTCCATGATCTCTCTGGATTTTGAAGTTTCTGTTAGGGTCGGGTTGACATTCTGTTTTCCCTTGGAGTTCAGATATCTTTCAATAAAGCCTCTTATCTGAATTCTGCCCCATTAGCATTTGTTTCCACTAAATTATTAAACCCTTCAGAAGTTCTATCGCGTATCCAAATTCTATGACTCTCATACTCGGTTGTCTTCACTGAGTTTCTACTTTAATTGACATAGTTTTTTACAAACTTCTGGCTACTCCCCAAGGTACTTTGACTGGAGGACATCTGCCTTTTATGATCCTCTTAGAAGACACTGAGCCAATACCAATTCTGGTTTCAGGACATGGAAGAAAAAAACATCTGACTGATATTATTCAGCATGAGTCTTGTTCAATGTCACCATAGTCTGATGTGGTGTTTTGAATTAGCTGGCCTTCATACCTACAAGAATTAATGAAAAGGAGAGAATCCAAACTGACCTTTTGGAAAGAACTTGTGTCAATATGGATTCCAACATAAAAAGGATAGATGACATTATTTCAAAATATGCCAGGCAAGCTAACAACCTTCTTGAGTACATTGAGTATCAGAATGCACTTGCATTTTTAATGTCAAAAAGTTGACAGCATTCTATTTAGATGAAAAGAAGGCATGTTAAACAATGATTTCAAATCATTTGTACATAATGCCTATATACACTATACATAAACATACATACAGGTATGAATTCATTAGAATAAAAGCAGCTATTACATTCTCTCTTCTTATTAGCCCCGTGCTTCTTTATTTTTTTAAGTTGACACACAAAACCAGCCAGTATACCGTCATTACACAGTGCAGAGTGCTATCATCTTAGTTCTTGCTCATGCAGTGTTTGTCTGTCTCCTTGACAGTCCATCTCTTCTCCAAAACATACGCTTTACACAGTTCCCTGGGAAAGAACACTGTCTTCAGAATGTCCCTTCCAGAGCTCCTGGAAATAATATGGGGATAGCTACAATCTTCCCTTTATGGGAGCTGCCTCCACAGAGAAACACATGAATGTTCTTCATGATCAATACCATACCATTGCTGCGAAAACACCATTTTGGTCACTAATCCTGCAGTTGGAAACTTCCAGACTGGAACTAACAGGCTGGCTTTGGTCACTGAGGTAGACCCATATCTGGTAGCTTTTCCTCTTTATTTTTTATTTTTTTAAATTTTTATTAGGTATTTTCCTCATTTACGTTTCCAATGATATCCCAAAAGTCCCCCATACCTCCCCCCCCACTCCCCTACCCACCCACTCCCACTTCTTGGCCCTGGTGTTCCCCTGTACTGAAGCATCTAAAGTTTGCAAGACCAATGTGCCTCTCTTTCCAATGATGGCCGACTAGGCCATCTTCTGATACATATGCAGCTAGAGACACGAGCTCTGTGGGGTACTGGTTAGTTCATATTGTTGTTCCTCCTATAGGGTTGCAGACCCCTTTAGCTCCTTGGGTACTTCCTCTAGCTCCTCCATTGGGGGCCCTGTGATCCATCCAATAGCTGACTGTGAGCATACACTTCTGTGCTTGCTAGGCCCCAGCATAGCCTCACAAGGGACAGCTATATCTGGGTCCTTTCAGCAAAATCTTGCTAATGTATGCAATGGTGTCAGCGTTTGGAGGCTGATTATGGGATGGATCCCAGGGTATGACAGTCTCTAGATGGTCCATTCTTTCGTCTCAGCTGCAAACTTTGTCTCTGTAACTCCTTCCATGGGTATTTTGTTCCCAATTCTAAGAAGGGGCAAAGTGTTCACACTTTGGTCTTCATTCTTCTTGAGTTTCATGTGTTTAGCAAATTGCATCTTATATCTTGGGTATTCTAAGTTTCTGGGCTAATATCCACTTATCAGTGAGTACATATTGTGTGAGTTCCTTTGTGATTGGGTTACCTCACTCAGGATGATGTCCTCCAAGCTTCTTATTCACCAAGAAGCGTGGTTCCCAAGTAAGAACAGCTTTTCTCACGGTGGGGCATCTGGTGATGTTTGCAAATGTGTCAGGGTTTACAATTGGAGGTTGGAAAGGCTTCGGGCATCAAGGGTAGAAAGCAAGGGTGCCACTGAGCACCCTCCAGTGCACAGGACATCTGCCCACAACAAAGAGTTCTCTCACCCTGAAGGTCAATAATACCCATGCTGGGAAGGCATGATAGGTATTAAAAACCAGGAAACGAGGTCATTCACAGCTGAGGACTTCAGCGAAGTTGAATAAAAAAAAATAAGACTGGCAGAAATTTCACAATACCTTCTCAGAACCCTTTTATTTTTTCTTTGGTTTCCTGATCTAGAGCTTGGGATAGAAGAGGACTGTGGCTGGTAGAATTTACTTGAAGTGCTTTGTAACGTGCAGAAAGAGATGGAGCTACCCAAGAGCTGTCATGAGGGTAAACGCCCAGGGCTTCCTTAAGAGTTCTTTGTGGCTCATTGCTGTTGCTTCTGTTCTTACCTATCATTCCTGGCTTTTACTTAACTTGGATCATAATCTTTACTCATCCTCTTTCACCTGCCACTTTCTGTGGGCTGCCTGACTATCAGGCACCCTACTCCCCTACAAAATACAGTGTGATGACTTTAGCATGAAACCCTAGCTTTCTCAAATGCCATAGGTTAGGTTTCCAAGTCTATTTAAATAAGTATAACTCATTGGCCAGTAGAATTTTGTTTGTGAGTGAATTCCCTGGGAGTTGGTAGGACAGAGAGTCTCTCTTGCTTTAGCATGATGAAGTTGTTTGAAGGGCTCAAGTGACAAGTCTTAAGTAGACTCCTTGATGCTGATCTGTTGTAGAACCTAATTCCTGTAGCTTACACTAGGAGCTTTTGAAATTACATTATCAGTAGCTTAATGTACATTAGAAGGCTCAGCTAAGCGAGCAAATGCTATGAGGACTGAACCTTACTTCACAAGTGAAGAAAATCAACATAGGCAGATAAACAAGCACTCTCACTGTTTTTAGATTGGAGAACTTTTAAGATCCACAACCTTTACAAATGGGAGTTATATAATTCTATTGTTGATCATTCATTGATTCCAACTTCCTTAAAATCTTTAGTTTCTTCTCTCTAGGTCTATAATTTCAGACAATAAAAATAACCCCCATTGTAGCTAAGCAGCTAAGTCTTGACTAGCTACAAGTCAAGATACTACTGGATTTATGAAAGAAATATTTATTACTTGAGCCAGCATTAGGGTGTTCAAATTACCACACCTCTTGGCTCCAATTTTTTTTTCACAAGGCATTGTGAGTTAGATTGAAATCTTAAAGTGGCAGTTAAGGCTGATTTATTTCTAAACACATTCTCCCAAATCATGCTTCATAAAAAGCATTTCTCTGGCATATTTCTCTCTTCATGGATATGTAGTCCATCGGACATTTGCTAAGCCAATGTATGAGGATTTAGCTTTGACAAGCTAAGTCATCTGCTGTCCCTTGTTATAAGCCCACAGAAAGTGTAAGAAGGAAGCATTGAGCAACTCAAGTCCAAATGAATGTATACTGTGACATGGAAATGTCCCTGCTAAGGATTCTCAGGACCTTTGTCACATGGAGAAATTGATAAAACCATCACTAATATGGCTCAGGCTCAGGAGGAATGGCAAAACTGTTCTCTGCATATGTACTTTCTAGGAGTGTTTAACAATTATCTATTGCATGCAAATACTAGCAAATGTAGCCCTCTCTTCTGTGGGGAAACCCTTTAAGATCGTAGGCTACAGCGAAGGGATAGTGCCTCCAAACTTATTGCAAAATGGAGGACTCTCTTTACCAGCAGGGCTTCCCCTTCTCTGACCTTGTTTAGGGATCTTGTCTCCCTACAACTTCTGCCTGGAGAAGGCTGAGTAGTCCTTAGCAGACCTACAAACTTCCTCTACTCTGAAACCCTACTTCTAGCTCTGCCCCCCATAAGAACCCGCCCAGCAACTACCTGGGATTCCTGGAATGCCTGTCCATACAAATGAGGCATTTGCAGAACTTTAAACTCTAGCCAATGATTTTCATTTTCCCTTAAAACTCCTTCCTACTCCCCAAGGTCCATATGTATTTATGGTTTGCCCAGAATAAAGTGTATGCGTATAAGCCTACCCCAAATAAAGGTCTGTGCACAAGCTAAGATCTCAGAGAGCTGTTTCATTGAAGATTGACAGAGAAGGCCTTCAGCTTCATCCTTCCATGCAGCTGTGCAGCAGTATACGAACACCCTGAGAGGAAGCAAGGGACAAGGAACCATAGCTGGTCCCCCAAATCCATATGATACTTTTCACAGATGTTTACAGATGGAGACTGTTAGCATTCCTTCTAGGCTCTGCCCCACTGTTAGCATTCCTTCTAGGCTTTGCCCCCACAGTTACCTGGTAACAGGCACATATGCCTGACTCAGTATTAAAGGGGCTGTTTGCCCCCTCCTTTCTCTCTGACCCTCTTACTATCTTCACTCTCTGTCCCTTCTCTCCCCATTCCCTTCTCTTTCTCTCCACATGTTCCTGGCCTTCTTCTTTCATTCTCTTCTCTCTCCTCTTCTCTTCTCTTCTCTTCTCTTCTCTTCTCTTCTCTTCTCTTCTCTTCTCTTCTCTTCTCTTCTCTCCTTCTCCTTCTCCTTCTCCTTCTCCTTCTCCTTCTCCTTCTCCTTCTCCTTCTCCTTCTCCTTCTCCTTCTCCTTCTCCTTCTCCTTCTCCTTCTCCTTCTCCTTCTCCTTCTCCTTCTCCTTCTCCTTCTCCTTCTCCTTCTCCTTCTCCTTCTCCTTCTCCTTCTCCTTCTCCTTCTCCTTCTCCTTCTCCTTCTCCTTCTTCTTCTTCTTCTTCTTCTTCTTCTTCTTCTTCTTCTTCTTCTTCTTCTTTTCTCTCTCTCTCTCTCTCTCTCTCTCTCTCTCTCTCTCTCTCTCTCTCTCTCTTATTAATTACACCAGAGACAGCTCATCTCTGTATAACATACCTTAAACAGGGACTAGCCAATCCCTTCTGCTGTGCTGGAATACATAATAAACACACTGAAGATCCAGTTTGTAGTGATAGATTTTAGAGAACCCTGCATGTCTAGCTTTACTGTATCTATGTGTCTGATAAATATAAATATATATATTATTTATGTATAATGTATATATAAATTAATAGTTACTTAACTCCAAATTGAATGTTTTATTTGTAAGCAAATGGCTATAGATTAATTTGATATCAAGCACCAAGTATTACTAATATAAAAATCAATAGCCAGAGCTAATCACAATGTTGATACGACCTTCTCAGGTGGCCTGTGATATGGTCATCGACTCTATAAACTTTAGAAAAACTACATATTGTGTAGGTATTTTTGCCTAGGATATTCTCAAATCCTAACAGCATAGAAATGCATCATAGAGGGTCCCAGGCCATTCTGGACTGCATTAGGAGAGCTGGCTCACACATTTAAAGCAGCTGAGAAGTGTGTCTGGTGTAGAGGGCTGGGTGTGGAGAGAATTAGCATCCTTGTATAGAAGAAGCTAATGGCATGTTCCTGGTTTCCCAAGACCAGATTTTAGGATTATCCTCAACTACCCCATTTTCATTTCCATTTCTACTGATATATGGGTTTCACTATGTAGTCTAGGATAGCCTGAGTATATCATGTGCCCTAGACTTGGCCATGAACTTGCATTCCTCCTGCCTCTGCCCCACAGTGGCTTAGATTACAAATGTCAGAATCTTTCCTTTTTTCCTTTTCTGTCTTTTTTTTCCCTTTTCCTGTTCATGTTTTGAGACAGGGCTGACATTGAACTTGTCATATCACTAAAGATGATCTACTGACTCTCTGACCTCCTTCCCTAGAGTCAGACAATATGTTGACATGGCTCAACACTCCTGATATGAACTGATTTGTTATTATGGAAATTTCATAGGCAGTAATTCCTCCACTGCTGTTTTTTTTGAGGTTTCTTTATTCTTAGAGCTTTTGATATCTACATATATTTTTATTATTTAAATTTTATGAGATTAATATAATTGCATCATTTCTCCTTTCCCTTTCAGCTATGCCCTCTTAGAAATAGCAGATTGATTTTCCTTCTCTATAAAATTCTGTCTGTCTGTCTGTCTGTCTGTCTGTCTGTCTCTCTCTCTCTCTTGCTCTCTTGCTCTCTCATTCTTTCTGTCTCTCTCCTCTTTTTTCATTCTTATAGGTGGGCTATCTACTATTTCTTTATCTCTTCTCATGAAACTGGAGAAACAGGACTTTATCTCACAGGGTACAGTAGAATATACAGTGAGGCTTTTTTTTTTCTTGTCCATTGTTGTAAGAGCCTTCCCTACTGATATCTTCATAGCTTTTTTTTTTTTTTAATTTGCTGACCATGATACAGTTTGTGACCCAGTTCCATTTTTGTGGCTCTGCAATAATCTCTGACCAAAATCAACTTAAGGGAGGCGAGAGTTCATTTGGCTTACAATTCCAGATTAGAGCCTTTCATTTCATAAAACCAAAGTATGAATTAAAGGCAGCAACTTGCAAGCAGGCCTGCTTGCTATCCCACACAGCAAAAGAGCTCACTTCACTGTCAAACAAGTGTGACAGGCCTACACTCACACTGCTTTCTTAGAAAATTTAGGACTGCTTGGCTAGGGAATGGTTCCACCCACAGTGGACTGGGTCCTCCTTTACCAATTAACAATTTAAAAAAAAATCTCTCCCAAATATGCCAGAGACCAATGTGTCCTAGGCAATTCCTCATCTAATATTATATTCTCAGAAAATCCTAGGTTGTGTCAAGTTGACAAACTGGGATTATTCAGGGATTACTTTCATCTTATATATTTATGTCTAGTATTCATCATACAATTTTGTGATACTTCTTTTAAAAAAAAAATGGAGTAAGCATGTTATTACTTTACTCTCTTAGTTTCTTCACTCTTTCTGCTACCCATTTCCAGCCCTTGTCTAATTGGCTTCCACTTCCCTTCTAAAGTGTTCTTGCTAACTGAAGACCACAGTATTCAGGAGCTTCTTTTCTGTCTGGCCATGTCATTCTCTGCCTGATTACACTCCTTAACAAGTAAAATTTACTGGAGTTTTTCAGCGCTTGCTGAACTCCTGATCACCACAGCTGGGATTCTCCCCAATCTTAAATCTTTCCGTGTCCAGATTTAATTCCAACTATCTGGTGAAAATCTCTGCTCTAGGTGGGTTTTATTGAGACAATAAATGATATATCTCCCTCTGTACTGATGCCTCTATAATTGGTACAGTTGCTTCTTCCGTGGGCTTTCTTTTCCCTTTCAGCCAATTCACCTGAAACCATTAGACAGCATTCTACTTTTAAGGTAAGCATCATGCCATAAGAGGGGTCTTCTTCATCTGTGTCTTTGTGGGTTTTTTTTCTTTTTGTGATTAAAGAGCCATGACAGAAAGCAACTTTGGGAGGAAAGGGGTTGCTTCATCTTATATTTTATGGTTCATCATCTGGGGAATTTGGGGCAGGAATTTAAGACAGAAGCCTGGAGGCAGGTTCTGATTCTGACTCATACTCAGTCTGTTTTGCTATACCACCCAGTACCACCCTGTAGGTGTGATAACTGCCTACAGGGAGCTGGGACTCCTGTCTCTATCATCAACCAACACAGTGCACCAAAGTCTTTCCCACTGGCCAATCTTGTGGGGACATTCTCTCAATTAAGTTTCCCTCTTCCAAAATGGCTCTAGCCTGTGTCAAGCTGACATAAAACTAGCCAGCACATGCCCTCTAAAGATGATTTAGTTTTTACTCTTCTGTCTCACGATGAACCTTTGACCATATCTCAACTGTGCAACTTATTATATTTACTGACATTATTGGCTTTATATTTGCTCCAGTAAAACATGTGTGATAGTTCAACTCTACTGAACACATGTTTTTAAAGATAAAGTTCAAAAACCGAGATTTTTCTTCCATTTCCCTGGTTATTTATTAGAATATTTGTCAATTTTTCTATCGCTGGCATACAATTAAGTGTTGGGCTTTGGAAAATAATATTTACAACCAGAGACTTCTATATAGCTTACGATCAAAAAAAGCAGACATAATGATGCTTTTTCTTCTTTCTTCATTTAACCCATAAATGTTGAGAAGTGAAAGAGGCTTAGTGTGGAAATCCTAACATAAATGAACTTTAAAACCCTTTTATTGAGTGATAGCTGGACTGGGGCTACTGAAAACCACTATTTCTGCAATTCTAGGTTTCAGATAGATAATGATCACTTGCTGGAAAACACTGGGTCATTTTGTATTTGCAGAATCCTTGAATTTTCAAGTCACTGACTTCACTCTATCTTTAAAGTCTATGTTCTCTTTGTTTAACATGTCTCTCTGAAACAGGATTCAAGCACTGGGATTGAAGGGGCCCAGTATTTCTTTTCAGCTCTAAACTTAGCAGTTCATTCATGGTGTGACATGACAGCAAATAAAGCAAATGTGTTCGACCCCACGTGAGCAAACAAGTGGGAGACTTGTTACACAACATCACTACCTGGCAGGAGTTTGTACATTTATCTTCAAGCTTTGTCTGCGTTTCTAATTTTAATATCTCTCCAGTTTCTCTTTCCCTCATAGATCTTGTCAGATTCATGAAAATTTAAAGGACATTTTTTGTTGACTTCAGGACAAACTGTGTTCTGTGATCACAGCACTCTCAGCTCAGAACTCTAAGGTCAGTCTGTGTTCTATTCCATGAGCTTCTCCACCACTGCTATCCTGGCCTCATCTCCATTCTGGAAGGAGCCATTAAGGATTTCCTTGTTACGCATCATCTTCTTGTATGTACTTGGTCTCTTGGAAGCAAATTTTTGTCCATCGCTTACACTGAACAGAAAATAGACTCCCAGATCCCTGGTTTCCATAAGAATCAAATGCTGCTCATGTCCTACTCTTAGATGTTCCTTTCTCCCTGTTGTTTTCATACAGCAAACACAATGGCATGTTCAAGGCCAATGTCTATAACTTACAAATCGGTCAACAGGGGAGAGCTTATATAGTCATATAATTTCCTTTACTGTGCTTAAAATGAAAATATAGCCTTAAAAATAAAATATCTTTCAAATTTCTCTTAATTATAGCTTATAAAGGAAAGATTTTTAAAGACCTACCACAAAGGATTTGTGTTTTCAGTCCAGGTCAGTTAACCCCACTGGTTTGGGGTCCATGATGAAGCAGAACATTGAGGCAAGGGGCGGTGTTTGAGGAGACAGTTTGCCTCATAAATGTTGAGAAGGAAGGAGAGAACAAGGGTGGGGAGAGGGAAGGAAGGAAAGAGAAACAAAGGCAATAGAAACCAGGGTTCCAATATCCTCTTCAAGGTCCCCACTCCCTATGATCCAACCAATATACACTATGATCTGCTTACTACATTTTAACTAGCTCCCAACACCCCCATCAGCTTCATTCAATACATGAACTCTAGGGCCATTCCAAGTGCTTCAGTCATATGGAATTGTCAACGCTTTTCTCAAGTAAGCCTCAAAGGGCTTGCCAAGCTTTCTGCTACTCCACATACCAATACCCATAGTGTGTGCAGAAAATACCTGCCATAGCTTTCTCCTCCTGAATGTTTATAGCCTGAAGGTTGCTCAGCTACATAGACTGCTACTGTGAGGTTTTAGATAAACCTACCTCCTTGTTCAGCTGATTCTAGAAACCCTGTCTCTTGATTCAAATGTATATACTAAACATGCTTAGGCACTCCATTTAAGATGGCAGCTTATCCAATCTCAGAGTTTGTGTGTCCAAGTGTCCCTGGGTTTGTCCTTTCTTTCTTCTCAGTCCCTTCTTAGGGTTCTAGCACTCAAGCCATGGAAGAACTTGTCAATGAGCCCTTGCATGCCATTTGAGATCAAACTCGTGCAGTGCCTATAGCTAAGAAGTAATTAAGATGTCCCTAGAACATTGTTATCTGCTCCAAAAACATAATCTTGTGGAGTCTCACGAAGGTTTTCTGCAGACAAAATGTCTGCTGCACCAGCTTTCCATACGGAGCTACTGAAGTTTACAGAGTTTAAAGAGTGTGTCTGAGATCTCACGGTGAGTGGAAAGAAGAATCCTAAGTCTGAAACGTTGTTCACAACGTTCATCTTGCCCATTTTCCAGCTAGGAAAATGTAAAATTCAACCTGGTTGAACACTGCCTCGGTGACACTGGAGGAGGACAGAGCGATCACTAACCGCCCTGCCCCTATCACTTACCATGGCTCAAGTGTCACTTGAAACAGGGATGTCCTGAGTTCTTAAGGCTCAGTCCAGTATCCGGTTTTGTTACCTTTCCTGGGGAGAAAGTGGACAGTCTATCAAATAAAGTGTCAGCAAAGCACCTTCAAAATACATACTCATCAAAAGAACAGCCTGCCATCTCAACAACAAAATAATGGGCCTGCTGTAAAAAGGCTGGCTGGCAAAAGAGAGGACCTGCACATTTGGAAATAACTTCAGGCAAGATGGAAGAAATCATTTTAGATAAAAATGACATTTTCCCAACATATAAATTTACCCTGTAGCCTATCTTCTTTTGTAAATACAACTTTATTTACTCAGGAACGACTTCATAAATGTATTTTCAGTTATTCTAAAATTAACTCTTTAGTATTTGCAAAGTGCCTTTGAAGACGATTGGTTTTTCTGTCTCCTATGTGATGCCCTTATTTGATCTCCTTACAGGAAGGGCTTTTAATACCACTGTTTATTCATTTATTGGCTTTCGAAGTCAGAAGTTATTTTGTAAGTGTACATGTTCAGACTGAACGGCAAGAAATTCTGACTTCCTGATATAAAACTAAAGTGAGGCTTGCTTGGCTTGCGGGCACTGGAGTTCATGATGCTCTCAGAGTATGGGGCATTTGTTTGGTTCTTTATGATGCCGAGACTGAATTCAGCCTCTCATACATGCTAAGCAAGCGCTTTATGGCTGAGCTACATGCCTGGTCCATGACTGTGTTTGGATCTAGTGGCTAACCTGACCCAAGTGTCTTTCAGTTGATGGACAAGCAGTTTTCCATGGTGATGCAGGTTTAGGAAGACTAGAGCATGTGACAAAGTGGACAACAGTTTTGGATATATTACTGTAGGAATATTGCCTTTGCTCACTGTGGGAGGCAGCTCTTGATTGGTTATAATAAAGAGCTGGCCATCTCACAGTGGTTAGGAAATTTTCTGGAGTCTTAAGGAAAAGATAGATGGTGGTATGAGTTGGCATTTGTTCAGAAATAGAAGTATGATCACTACTCTGGGTAAGTGAGTTTGGCCAAGGTCAGTTTGTGGGTCTCTGGAATACCTAACTCCACAGTTCCCGATTTCTTTTCTTTTCTTGCAAGCTAGAGAGTTTCTTCTTATTTTCAAAACTACTTTGAAGTTGGAAAATAGCAAAACAAAAAGTAGATCGGGCAATATTCCAAAACATCGTATTTTATGTCTTGTCAAGAATTTAGTGCTTATTTCCTACCTGTTTTTACTGTGATATACAGCTCTGAGGTCAGTGGGCACTTCACAGTGGAAAAGATAGCTCCAGGAAACAGTGGTGTCCAGAATAAACCTCACTCTAGTCAGTAACTGAGGTCACTATACATTGACCATATAATTTTTTTTATTGATTTTGAAGATCTGGATTAATTAAAGAGACAATTATCAAAATATAGAGCTAAGTATAATTTTGTATACTAACCTTTGACTCCTTGAAGGGCCTAATTAAACTTCAGATCATTGTCTAATTTCCCATTTTTCTTTCTGAAGTCTCAGTTTGAGACACAGCCTAGCTGTTTCTTAGGCAACATGAGCACAAAACTATTTAAAATCTGCTTGGAAAAAGGAAACATGAAACAGAATTCTTGATTCACAGCTCTCAGAGATTATCAGTTATTCCAGGCTGATTGATTGGTTATTGACTGTTTGTAGTTGTCCTTGCAAAATCAGTTCTCTTCCAAACTGGTCACATTGAATTGGTTTTAGAGAAAAAAGATCTAGTATCAACATGAGCATTAAGTCAGAAACTCAAGTTTTCTGAACTCTCTCATTTTGGAGAGCTGGGTTGTAGGTAGACAAGCCTTACTCTAGAGAATACATGTCTTAAAACAGTTTACTATTTCTATTATTCACTTATTATTCTATTACTTATTACTTCTAACCTAATCCTTCCCAACTGGAATGCTGTATTCCTTAACTAACATCTTGCCATCCTCCCTCACCCACAGCCCTCGTTACCACCACTGCAATGCCCCTCTTCCAGTCTGGTTTGTACAGATCCTACGTATAGGTGAGGCCATGAGGTGTTTGTCTTTCTGGGATGTCTTATTCCATGTACGATGATGTTCTCCATGTTTGTCTCTGTTGGTGCAGATGGCACGATCTGTGCCTTTTCAAAAGTTTGAATACGAGGAGGGCTACCCCATAGGAAGACCAGTAGTCTCAACTAACCCAGACTGCTGAGATCTCTCAGACACCAAGCCACCAACCAGGCAGCATACACCAGCTGATATGAGCCACCCTTCCCCCCGCCGACACATTTACAACAGAGGACTGCCTGGTGTAGCCTCAGTGAGAGAAGATGAGCCTAACCCTTGAGACATTTGAGGCCCCAGGGAGTAGGGAAGTCTGGTGGTGGTGGTGGTGGTGGTGGTGGTGTTAGTGTGTGTGTGTGTGTGTGTGTGTGTGTGTGTGTTGGGGGCAGGGCATCATCTTGGAAACAGAGTGGGGAGGAATGGGATGAGAAACTGTGGAGGGCAGAGCAGGTGGGGTAAAGACTGGACTGTAAAGAAGTTAATTTAAAAAGGTTTGATTATGTTATTTCCTTTTTCCACTTATCATTAAGTTGACTTCACATCACATCGCAGCTACTGTTAATAATACTCCAGTGGCCTCTGGCATGCAGCTATAGTTTCAATGGATTAAAGAAAGAAACATATAGGCCATGCTTTTATGTAGCCTCCCCCAGCTTGAAGCGGGGCTTGTGCAGACCTTGTTGCCACTGAGGTGGGGCCACCTGCAGTGCAGCTTTCTGACTTGGCTGGCTTCTTTTGAAGTGTCAACTTGGCCCTACTCTTCTCTGAGATCCTGCTGCCCGGGCTGGCTCCCGGCACCAAGGATGGACTGGCTGGGGGGAGAATGGGCCTTCTCTCTTTATAAGCACAGTCTCTTAGTAAACTCTCCCGGCCTTGATCAGAGAAAATTGGTCTTGGCTTCATTATTTCTGACGCCGACTAGTCTCTCTTTCAGCCCCAGCCTGTCTTCCAGGAGTACCCAGTTCATGTACGCCACGGGCAGCTTACAACTACACTTTTATGTAAGCTGGTTCCTTTGGGTTGACATGTAGACTACTTGAAAGAGGAGGGAAACTAGCTAGATAAAGAAGGTTAACAGAATTACAAGCATAGGAAGCTCATGATTCTTGCTGGATCTGGAAGCTTGGCAACGTTTACAAGGTCTCTCCATGAGGTTATGTAAGCAGCAAAGTAGCAGGCAACCACTGGGGAGGGGAAAATTCCATTAGAACTCCGGGTAACTGGGCGGGTCACTCCAGAGATGAGCCCTCTGTGATCAGCACCCATGCTAGGGTGACCTCTGGTAACGTGGCTACCCTTAAATCACCTAGGCTCCGGTGAGTGACATCAGTAAACTCCCTGGTTTATCAAGCTGGGGTCAGATGGAATTGCTGCTTTGATGTGGCATCAGTACTGAATCTCAGATAAGTGCCTATTTCTTCATATCTCTCCAGAAAGAGTTGTACAGGGAAATATCAAATTATTCTGGGTTATCTGTACTTTAGGGCCTGTCTTTCAGAAAAGAAACAAATACACAAGTCATGATAAATAAAACATTAGATGGCAGTGTGCCCTCATATCAGATGTGACTGATGAAAGTCTTACGGTTTTAGCAATCAGAGGCATTTATTCTTTGAATTCGAAGACCTCTCTAGTGAGAAATTTGAGGGACCAGGCCATGCTCGTGGGTACTGAGTTTGCTTGATATACAGTACTGCCTTACCCTTTCTAATATGCAGTGAGTTGTGGTTGAATCATTTTCGTTTGAATTTCTGCTTTTTTAAAGTAACGAGAATCAGAGGCTCTTTCATTCTTTAACAGAAATTGCAAAGATTATTGTAATAAGCCATTGCCTTCATTGGCCATCATGAACATCAATTTTTTGAAACCATTCTAGTCTGCTGTTCGTTTCCAAGGTATTGTGTAGATGTAAGCAGTAGCTAGGTTCTGAGCTATCAGTTATAAATACAGCAAAGACCTGTCCTCACTGGCCTTGTCTTCCCATAAGGATGGTGAACATATACAGCTCTAAGTTGAATTAAATAGATATGAGAAATAAATGCCAATGTTGTGCTGGAGAGTGAGGACTAATGTGCACAGAATAGAAAACAGATAAAGATAAGAAAAAACACATTACAGTTTTGTTTGCAATAAAGTGGTTTTGGTAAACTTACAAACTTAGAACTCTATCAGACTCCAACTTGGTTTGTACATCATAGAAAGTGGAACTGTGCTCTAAAGCCAAGCTTGCGAGTATATAATGTGTTAGGATTGGAAAGAGAGCATTTAAGTTTGGCAATTCCATCCAGTTTTGACCAAGGGTGAGGAGTTCTGGAGAATATTATGAGACCATGAACACTGAAAAGCATGGTTTCCAATAAGAAGTTAATTGCTCACTTAAAAGTCACAGGGAAAGAATGGCTTCATGAAGTGTGATTTCACCCTCGAAAGGCAGCTGTGTCTCAATAGATGATAAATCCAAACATACGCAACAGGAGGGACAAAGCTCCCTTCGTTAGACTGAGGTCTGCAGCAGGCTGAGCAGTGTTTAAAGTCATATGCATATGATTTGGTATGGATTTCTCCAATACTTGAATGAGCACCCTCGCCGAACCTGCTAAATGCAGTTAGTGATTTTGGTTTCTTTCTAGAATGATGATTTAGTTGTGCAATCACGCTGTCACCAGGAGAGATTCATCACAATAATGATGAGTCTTTTCTAAGGACATTATCATAAATCATTTGAATACAGCCCAAGAGGAACATTTCCTGTTAAACTTTCTAAATGTTACAAAATAGTTATAAAGCATGAGTTGTTAGAAATAGGCATTGTTTTTATTTCAATTTGGGGACCATATGGCAAAATGATTATTCATTGATGCTGAACTGATGTAGTGAATGCTCACACGTGTGGAATATCTGAAGAGATGTTCAGGATAGGCTCTGCTCTGATATTGACGGCATATATATGGCATGTAGATATATACTGATGAAGCATACATTTATAATACCTTGGGAAATTGATGTAAACACTGGGCCCAAGTTTTTGAAAAAAGTATTTTTTGATTATTTGAATGTCTTATGCATTTGTGTAATATGGATTGGTTATATCCGTCCACTATTACCTCCTTCAGGCTCCCCAGTGTCTCCCGTTCTGTGACTGAATGTTTACTGGGGTTTTATTCTTTTTTTTTTTTTTTTAAAGAAAAATCATTGTCTCTGATTGGACTTGGAACTTGCCATTTGGAACATTGAGTCCCTGGGATCTGTATGTTTCTGCCTCAACCACACCTACCTTTAAGGTCATAGACACATTTCTCTGACTCAGCTTTATTGTTGTTGTTGTTGTTTTTAAAAACAGATCTTGCCTGAATTAATTTGTAAAAACAGCATAGGACACTGGTCATCTGCAAATAGTGTGAGGGTAGGTGTGTCCCAGCAGTCCGTCTGTCTTCGCACTGGCAGGAGCCTTTTCTATGGGGCCTTCCCAGGGGCCTGGGCACCTTTGGGAGCCTGAGCCGGAGCTTGGGCCTTAGCTGGAACTTTGGCCCCTGCCTTGGTTTGAACCTTGGGTTTTGGTTGATGGAACCTACGACCCTTGGCCATGTAGCTTCGATTCTGCTTCCCAAGCTTGGGGTGAGTGATGAAACCCAAACTGTGAAATTGCGGCTGGGCCCTTTGGCGTCTTGGGCTTGATGGCCTGGGGCTTCACAAGGACCTTGTTGACCTCTGCGCGTGCACTCACTGCCTTTGCATTGCTGGCCTGCATCTTCTTCAGGCCTTTCCTGTTGTGCTTCTTGGCAAAACGCGTGTTTCTCAGGAACTTGGGGTCAATCCCCTTAAGAGATTCGTATCTTTGCGACCAGGTTTCTTGGTGCCATTTCTGTGCCATTTGCCGGACTGGTTGTGTGTGGTGTGGTTCTTGGACTTGGCCATTTCTGCACGGTAACTCGCGGCTCCCACAGCACCCGGGACTGGAAGAGAAAGACTCTGACTCAGCTTTTACACATATGCTAGAGATCTGAATTCAGGTCCACGTGCTCATACAACAAGCACTTGACCTGCAGAGCCATCTTCCCCAGCCTGAATTTTATGAGGTAATGTTACAGGAAACACTTGACATTTATAAACTTGTCATTGCTCAGAAAAGAAAAGTAGGAGATAGATTGGTACAGGTAAGTAGATTTATTTGAAGTCAGGGTAAACTAAAAGAAGACGCCTAGATTCTCTGTGCTTCTGGGGCAGTGCTATGACTGTGTTGGAGAAGATGAACCACAGCCAAGAAGTGTGCACACGAGCAGTGATAATGCACACGGCCTCTGTGAAATCTCTTCCTGATGGACAGGCTAGCACTAGGGCTTTGCATTTGCTTCCTTCTGTGTGGGGTCCTGGAGGAAGGATGGTCCTTTAGGGTCTCAACAGCCTGATGGCCGTGGGATACTACCTTCTCTCAGGCCAGGGTCCTATAAATATACCTTTAGAGTAATCCTTATTGCATGTCAGGCTCTGTCTCATGTCTGGCTCTATCTCATGCTACTTTCCTATTGTTAATCACAGGGTTACGCATGAGTCGTGTGCACCTCTAAGATGAATACACTGTCTTGCTTTATCCTTGCAGGCTGAACGTCAAATTCAAAGAAATCACCACTGCGAAGTTTTTCATTCCAGTTTGTTTATTCCATTCTCAAATCATGAGACCGATTTCCCTAAAAGATCTACATCCCATTCAAAGCAATGTATTTTCAAATTGAGAATATAATATCTAGTCAAGAGCTTCATGCGTGAACTTTAATTTCCTTATATTTTGATACAGCCTATTTTAAGCTATTGTGCATAAACTATAGTTTAGGATATCCAGTTGCCATCTAATTATAATCACAGAGTCTTCCACACCTGCTTTCTTCACAGCAGTGATTTGAGACAAAGTATCATTATTTACAGATGATATGATAGTATACATAAGTGACCCTAAAAATTCCACTAGAGAGCTCCTACAGCTGATAAACACTTTTAGTTAACTGGCTAGGTACAAAATTGATGCAAAAATAAAGATCAGTTGCCCTCCTATATACAAATAAGAAATGGACTGAGTGAAATCGGGGAAACAACACTTTTCACAATAGCCTCAAAGAATATAAAATTTCCTGGGGGTAACACTAGCCAAGCATGTGAAAGTCTTTTGTGATTTAAAAAAAAAAAAAAAAAAAAAAAAAAAAAAAAAAAAAAACTTCAAGTCTCTGAAGAAAGAAATTGAAGAAGATATCAGAAGATGGAAAGATCTCCATAGATTGGTCGAATTAAGATAGTACAAGATGGCTATTCTACCAAAAGCAACCTACAGATTCAGTGCAGTCCTCATCAGAACTCCAGCACAATTCTTTACAGACATTCAAAGGATAAGTCTCAAGTTTGTACGGAAAAATGAACCCAGGATAGCTAAGATGATCTTGCCTAATAAAAGAGCTGCTGGAGGTCTTACCATTTCCTTATTTCAAGAGGCACACTGATTAATGGAATCCAATTGGAAACCCAGACATAAATCCGAGTACTGATGGACACCTGATTTTTGGTAAGGAAGCCAGAAATACAGAGTGAAACCAAAAAGCAGTATCTTCAACAAATGGTGCTGGCCAACTGGATGTTGACAGGTAGAAAAATCCAAATAAATCTGGATTTATCATTTTTTTTTCACAAAACGCAAACCCAAGTGAATCAAAGAATTCAACATAAAGCCAGATACACTAATCCTGATAGCAGAGAAAGTAGGAAACAGCCTTGGCCACAGTGGCCCAGGAGATGACTTTATGGACAGAACACTGATAGCACAGGCACCAAGATCACCAGTTCATGAGCGGGATCTCATGAAACTACAAAGGACAAAAGACGCCATCATTTGAACAAAGCATCAGTCTGCCAAGAACTTAAAGTTTTTAACAACTCCACATCCTATCGAGGACTAATATCTAAAATATATAAAGGAATGAAGAAAAGAGATATAAAAAAAATAAATCAAATTATCCAACTAAAAATAGGGTGCAGCTCTAAACGGAGAATTCTCAACCAAGAAGTGTCACATGTCTGAGAAACACTTATAGTAATCCATCCTTAGCCACCAGGGGAAACGACAATCAAAACTACTGTGAGATTCCATCTTACAGCTGTCAGAATGCTAAGATCAATAGCACAAGTGACAGCTCGTGTTTTGAGTCCAGGAAGCGAGGGCAGCACTCCTCCTCCATTACTGGTGGGAGTGCAAACGTGGACAGCCACTATGGAAATCAATGTGCTTGGTGCTGAGAAAGTTGGGAATCAAGCTACCTCAAGATATAGCTATACCACTCTTGGGCATGTATACAAAAAAAAAAAAAAAATGTTCCACCTGCCATAAAATAGGAGAGTTGCTCAGCCATGTTCATTGTGGCTTTATTCATAGTAGCCAGAAATTGGGAACAACCTACATATCCCTCAGGAGAAGAAGGGATAAAGAAAGTGTGGTACATTTACACAATAGAGTATTAATCAACTGTTTTTAAAAATGGCATCTTAAAATTGGAAGGAAAATGGATGGAACTAGAGAAGATATATCCTGAGTGAGGCAACTCTGCAGGCACAGGCTACTGAAAGAGAAATCTGGACACCAACCCAGCCACAAAACCTTTGGCCTATAATCTGTCCTGCCTGCAAGATGTGCTGGGGAAAAGGCCAAACAGAACTAGGGGGAGCAACCAACCAATGTCTGACTTGACATAAGGCCCACTCCACAAGAAGGAACCCAGGTCTGACACTGCTGGAGTAACCAGGACCCAGAGTAAAACCAAACACAACTTACCTAAAATCAAACCAAACCAAACCCAAACAAAGTGATCAATAAAATGATTCCTCATGATAATCTGCTACACTCACAGATCAGTGCCATATCTAGTCATCATTAGAGAGGCTTCCTCTGGCATAAGATGGGAACAGATGCTGAGACCCAGAGTCAGACATTATGTGGAAAGAGAGTCTAAATCGTAGGTCTCCATCAAATCCCTCTCCTCAGAGCTTAGGCTTTCCTGTGGCAGAGGAAGAAGAAAGACTGTAAGAGTCAGAGGGAATGGAGGACACCAGGAGAACAGGCCTTCCACAAGGCCTTCAGGGGTCTACACGAGGTTCTCTGCATATATATATATATATTATAGGTATTAGCTTAGTATTTTACGGGACTATTGAATATGGTAATGAGAAGGTTTTTTTTTTTTACTCTTATGCCTGCTCCTGGTTCTCTTCTCCTCTTGTTAGGTTGTTGCTATGATAGTTTTTTCTTGCTTCATATTTTATTTGGTTCTGTTTAGTTGTTAACCCTTAGAAGCCTTTTCTTTTGTAATCAGAGTGTATGGAGAGGGGAGAAAAGGTTGGGAGGAACTTGGAAGAGTTGAGAGAGGGTAAAGTTAAAAAGAAATTAAAACTAATAAATAAAAGTTATATATATTTATATTTAAATGAGGAAAATTTACTAGAAAGAAATTCTAAAACTCACAGTTGATTCTAAATGCTATTGAAATACCACTGATGAAGAAAACACGGGAATGGCCAGGAATTTTCCATCCCTGGTAATTTGGTAATTTGTTGGTGTTTCAGAACTTACTTGGTCTATGATTCTGTTGTCAGGGAATGCTAATGGCAAGGATAACTCTCAGCTTAGTCACAAACAGTGAGTCCTCACAGAAGGGAGAAAGTATTCGCCAGACCAAAACTGAGGAAAGGGCTCATTTTTTAAATCCCTTAAAGAAGTAAGAAGCTTTTCATCATTTGCATACCACTTCACATCTCCTTGTTGAAACAGAATAAAGTTGATTTTATTATTTTAAAAAGAATTTTAAATATCCAGCGGTCATAGCCTCTTTACTTTGTGAGACGGAGTTTCACAGACTGCCTAGTCTGCCCTTGAACTTGCTATGTAGGCTAGGATGGTTTTGCACTTTGAAGTATCTGCCTGCAGCTCTCACATGCTGGGGTTGCAGGCATGCATCCCCTTGTTTGAGTCTGTTAAGTGCTGTGACTGAGAGCCGAGGCACTGAACATATTAGGCAAATGCTGTGTTACCAGAGCTCAGTCCCCAGCCCATTATTTTACATAAGAGTTGTTCTAGACTTTTCATGTTGCTGTTGAAGCAAAATACCACACACCAAATTATTTACAACAACAACAACAATAATAATTAATAATAATTTAGTTTAGGAGTTCCCAAGCCTGGGAAATCTAAGGTCCAAGTTTGTCCTCTGGATCCTGGCAGTGCTTTTTGCTGTATTCTTCTTATATTATGGGAGGACTCTTTCAAAGGAAACAGTCCCACAGGGTTGGGGACATTTATGAAGGCAACTAAATTACCATTCCCGATGACAGAGTCCTTGTAACCCAGTCCCCCTTAGACTCCCTGTATCCACTCATCAGCATTTTGGAAACACTTGGATTTTAGGTGGCTTACCTCAGAATATGCAAGATGACTTTTGATCACCATCCCTCCTGATACAGGATGCTAAAACAGAAATTCGGTTTCCTGTGGTGTCTTGACTCTTAGACCAGATCCATCAAGAAGAGAGTGAAAGTGACTGGGATCTTCTTCAATCGGATAATGTGGGAAGCCACATGTGCCGTTGCAGAGTGGCACTGACTACTGCTGGCCACCACGCATAAGTTTGGACAAACAACCAATGTGTACATATGCAGTAAAGTTTTTTGCAAAGACACTGTCTGGCCCAGGCATGATAATGAGGTTCTGTAAGGTACTGAGAGTATAACCAATCAGATGTGAGACATGCAAATAAGGTATGATAATGAGGTTCTGTAAGGTACTGAGAGAGAGTAACCAATCGGATGTGAGACATGCAAATGAGGTATGATAATGAGGCTCTGTGAGGTACAGAGAGAGAGAGTAGCCAATCAGATGAGGAACATGCAAATGAGGCGTAGTGCATAACCAATCCGGGTGTGAGACACGCCTCTCCTAGGCCTATATAAGCAGCACCAGTTCTGGGCTCGGGGTCTTTTCGCCTCTACAATCAAGCTCTCCCAATAAACGTGTGCAGAAGGATCCTGTTGCAGCGTTGTTCTTCCTGGCCAGTCGAGCGCTCGCAAGAAGTGGTGCCGAAAACCCGGGACAAGAAACATCTTCAGGCATGAGCGAAGACCCCCTGCTACAGGGAGGATTCAGAACTGCATCACGGGGAAGGAGCAGTTAATAAAGGTTCCCGCAAAACAGACTGCTGAGAAGGATCCGGCGTGGATTCAGAACTCTTCAGCTGGGGAACGGTGATAATGAAGTGTTCCTGCAAAACAGACTGCTGAGAAGGATCCGACTGCATGGATTCAGAACTCTTCAGCTGAGGAACGGTGGCACCGGTAAGTCTCCCAAATTGATCCCCAGGTTAAAGGGGGATATGTTTTTTAAGAAAAAGAAAAGGGAGGAAAAATAAAAGGAATCAGTGATAAAGAAAAGGAAATAGTAAAGGAAAGGAAAAGGGAAAGAAAAAAAAAAGGAAAGAGAAAAGGAAAAGAGAGAAGAGAAGGAAAGAAAGGATTGAGACGATAAGGTTCCCAGCTTTGGGACAAGTTAAGGTTCATGAGTTATTCTTTTTTCTCCCATTGACCCTGTGTGGGTAGGTCTGATAGTTTTGGTCTTGTTTGTTCTGATATATGGACTCCGTTACTGTTTGAAACTGTGTGTAGAGGCAGTCAAGACAGGTCAGAAAATCCTTACAGAGCAACAAGAAAGTATGTCGGAAGAGGAGAAGGGCTTAAAAAGAAAAAGGAAAAAGAAAGGAGACACAGTGTTATCAGGTGGACCAGAAGAAGAAAGTATACAGCAAGCTTATGGCTTGCTTAATGAAACTTTAAAAAATAATGGCTTGATTATTGCAACAGAAAAGGTACAGCAGTCTAATGTTAGTCATTTTCTAGGAGCCACTATTACTTTACGATGTGTCACCCCACAAAAGATTAGTATAAGAAAAGATCATCTAAAGACACTAAATGATTTTCAAAAATTATTAGGAGATATTGTCCTATAGTGTGGTAAATGTGTAGAATTTATTAATGCACCTTCCGTGGGTGTTAATCCTCGCGGATTGCGACCCCTAGATGTTTGGCAAATGGACATCACGCATATCCCATCTTTTGGGAAATTACAATATGTACATGTATCCATCGATACCAGTTCTGGTGTCCTACATGCCTCTCCCTTGACAGGGGAAAAAGCAGTTCATGTCATATCTCACTGCTTAGAGGCTTGGGCTGCATGGGGCAAGCCCCTAGTGTTAAAGACAGATAATGGTCCTGCATATACTTCTTTTAAATTTAGCCAATTTTGCAAACAAATGCAAGTAAAACATATTACTGGATTGCCCTATAATCCACAGGGCCAAGGCATCATTGAGAGAGCCCACCGCACTCTGAAACAATATTTGCAAAAACAGAAAGGGGAAATAGAGGCTATGGAGCCAAAGATGGCTCTATCCCTTGCAATATTTACTCTTAATTTTCTAAAATTAGATGATGCTGGAAGATCACCAGCTGAAAGGCATGGACAATGGCCTCAATCGCCCAATGAAATGGTCAAATGGAAAAATGTCCTTGATAATAAATGGTATGGCCTGGATCCTATCTTAATCAGGTCCCAGGGAGCTATTTGTGTTTTTCCACAGGGTGAAGAAAATCCACTTTGGGTCCCGACGCGACTGACAAGGACCGTGAAAGAGCAAGATGAACCCCAAGATGATTCTCCTGCTCCCGATGATTGAAACCAGGATAAGTATGCCTTTATACTTATAGTAAGATCATGGCCAGTACCTTTACCGGTACATTCCAATTCTTCTACCTAGCCTTTGTTTTTTGCAAAGGAATGTTTTTTGGATGTGCCTTATGCACGACAAACTCCTCAAGAGCCACGGGTGTATAAGAGTACTAGTTTTCATTTAAATTATACATTATGCTTTGTGCATAATGTGGATAAACCTTTTACACCCTGTATATTTTTTAAGAAAAAGATTATCTCTAATTGGGCAGATCAAATTAATACTGCTGACACTATAAGTCAGATAGCAGAAAAAACGTCTGAGGCATTGCTTACCCTGCAAAGGGTAAATTCTCATATCACCTCAGGGTTAATGTTAGTGAATCAGAGAGTGGATATTTTACAACATGACATGGAACAGATAATGGATGTCATACAAATGAGTTGTGTGGCATCCACTTTGCATGTGTGCATTACTCCCAATAGGTACATTAATAATTCTTTTATTAAAAGTACAGACCTATCGAATTACCTGAAGGGCAACTGGTCGCAGGAGCTGGAAAGGTTGCAGACGAGGCTGCAGATGCAGATCCTGAACCTTAATGGGATCAGAGTGGAACCAGTGACCCTTGGAGACTTTACCTCTTGGCTTACCTCTGCTTTTTCTTACTTTAAGGAATGGGTGGGAGTGATTTTGTTTGGTGCTGCCATATGCTGTGGACTGGTGTTCATGCTCTGGTTGGTATGCAAATTCAGAACCCAACAAAAACGTGACAAGGTGATTATAACTCAGGCACTTTTAGCTATTGAAAACGGCTCCTCCCCTGAAATTTGGTTATCTATGCTCAAGAATTAGTCAGCATGAGATGGGATGAGAGAGACTCAACGATCATTGATCAGCCCTTGCTCATCAATAGGGTGATCATGATTTCCCCACTAATTCATTTTTTGGCTGGCCTCTTTTGCAGAGTTCGCCCTAGGTCATTTAGCAGTTATTGTCACACAGCACTGCGATATCCAGAGACGGGCAACTTTCCTCGTGCACAGTCCAACCTAAGACATGGGGCCCGGTGGCGATAGGGTTACCCTATGACGGGTAAGGCTGTGACATTAGAGGAACGACCTAAAACAGGAGCCACGGCGGATGGGCATAATTGCACAGGCCTAGTCCAGCCTCATTTTATTAAAACAAACAGGGGGAGATGTGGGAAGCCACATGTGCCGTTGCAGAGTGGCACTGACTACTGCTGGCCACCACGCATAAGATTGGACAAACAACCAATGTGTACATATGGAGTAAAGTTTTTTGCAAAGACACTGCCTGGCCCAGGCATGATAATGAGGTTCTGTAAGGTACTGAGAGTATAACCAATCAGATGTGAGACATGCAAATGAGGTATGATAATGAGGTTCTGTAAGGTACTGAGAGAGAGTAGCCAATCAGATGAGGAACATGCAAATAAGGCTTAGTGCATAACCAATCCAGGTGTGAGACACGCCCCTCCTAGGCCTATAAAAACAGCACCAGTTCTGGGCTCGAGGTCTTTTCGCCTCTACAATCAAGCTCTCCCAATAAACGTGTGCAGAAGGATCCTGTTGCAGCGTCGTTCTTCCTGGCCAGTCGAGCGCGCGCAAGAGGATAACAAGCCCTGAGCAGGAAGGGTGGTTACCTCATTTTCTGTAGGGCAAAAAGAAGCTCGTGTGTGCCTCCTCAAGCTACTGACTGCTTTTGTACCCTAGTGTCTTTCTTTGTGAAAATGTTCATGCTGATAGCAACTAGCTCTCTCACACAGTTGCTGTGAGGAATATGTTACAGCAGGTACCTAAATAAACCCGGAAGAATGAGACTGCAGACCGAAGGCATTGTGTCATCAGAGATAACCCTGTAGATTCCAGAAGGCTCCCCACTGTTTTCAGAGGCTTCTCTGCCTTCATGGCTTGTCTAACCCTGACTAGCCCTCTTCTGCTTGGCTTATGCTTCATTACTCTTGCATGGTGGTCTCATGACCTGGCACTTTACTTTGCCCACCTTTATATCACAAACCTATGCTTTTCACTCAGATCTCCATTTTGGCTTAAGACTATCTCAAAAAGTATATTCTTCACAATCCATGATGTAAGAAACTGAAATATGAAATGTATTGGAGGGTGGTTTTAGAGAGTCAAGTTGCTTCTATTTACCGTAGGTGGTGATTAACACAGGGCTCCTTAAAACTGGGCAAAGTGCAGAAATAAGAGACCGTGGATTCTGTAAATTGGACTTTTCCATCAGAAGCTGCACGAATGACTCGCAATTGTACTAGGAATTTGTAATGCTAATAAGCCCGTATAAATGACGCACAAGCCAGATATTTTATTTACGAGCCGTATGCCCAGATTGGACAGATCTAGAGCTAAGCTAACTTATTCCCCAGCTGTAACAGCCCTTGTTACTTGCTGCTTCTCCTGGCCACGCAGTTCTGGTCCATGGCTGCTTCTTTCTCCATCTTCCTCTCCCTCTCCCTCTCCCCCTCCCCCCTCTCCTCCCCCCTCCCTCTTTCTCTCTCCCTGCAACCGGGCCCTTGAACTTCCACTGCCATCTTTCTCTCCACCTGCCCAGTTACAGGTTCTAGCGTTTTACTGACCTATAGTTAAATCGGGGAGAAGGTTTGCATGGCATCCCTCAAATGCATGAGGATCTGCTCAGTCGGAACAACCACATCTTGAGGATCCAGTAGTTATCTTTAGAATACAATTGGCATCTGGCCAACCCACTACATTCAATGGTGGTGATAGCAGGCACACTTTCTGTGTAAGCTCAAGGCAGACCAAATCCCAACATGGAAGATAGAAGTGGCAATGTGGTCCTATCCCTAGCTGTTGGTAATCAATAGCTTCTACAAGAAGAAGAGTTCGTTTTCTTTCTTTCTTTTTCTTGCTTTCTATTTATTTTTATTGATTATTTTATTTATTTACATTTTAAATGTTATACTCCTTCCCAGTTTCCCCTTCACAAACCCCCTATACCTCCCCCTGCCTCTATGTGTATGCTCCCTCCCCCACTCACCCACTCCTGTCTCAGAGCCCTAGCATTCCCTACCCTGGGTCATCCAGCCGCCTCAAGACCAAGGGGTTCCCCTCTCATTGATGTCAGATAAGGTCGTCCACTGTTACATATGCAGTTGGAGTCATGGGTCCCTCCATGTGTACTCTTTGGTTGGTGGTTTAGTCTCTGGGATTTTGGGGGTTCTGGTTGGT
The DNA here is from genome assembly GCF_000001635.26 of Mus musculus. Taxonomy (NCBI): domain Eukaryota; kingdom Metazoa; phylum Chordata; class Mammalia; order Rodentia; family Muridae; genus Mus; species Mus musculus. The sequence continues at coordinate 125,502,461 of NC_000076.6, read as the reverse complement.
TGATATTGTTGTTCTTCCTATGGGGTTCCAAAACCCTTCAGCTCCTTAAGTCCTTGCCATGACTTTTCCATTGGGGTACCCATACTCAGTCCAATGTTTGGCTGCCTGCATCTCATCTGCATCTGTGTTGGTCAGGATCTGGCATAGACTCTTAGGAGACAGCTATACCATGCTTCTGTTAGCAAGCTCTTGGCATCCACAATAGTGTCTGGGTTTGGTGTCTGAAGATAGGATGGATCCCTAGGTGGGGCAGTCTTTGGATGGCCTTTCCTTCGGTCTCTACTACACTCTTTGTCCCTACATTTCCTTTTGACATGAGAAATTCTGGATTAATATTTTTCAGGTGGGTGGGTGGACTCATCCCTCAACTGGAAGCTGTGTCTATCCACTGGATATGGTCTTTGCAGGTTCTATCTCCTCTTTGTTGGGTATTTCAGCTAATGTCTTCCCTGTTGGGTCTTGGAAACCTCTTGGGTCCCTGTCACCTGGGACTTTCTAGAAAGTCCCAAGGTTTATTTTCTTTAATGGATTTGCCTCTGTTAAATGTTTCAGGGGAACAATACACTTACCCCGTGCTCTAGTGGAAGAATATGCATCCAGGATTATACATAAATGGCACAAAATGTACTTTATAGGTGTACAAAAATAGAAAAGGAGACACAAAATTGGATGGATAATGAAGAAGGGTAGATCTGAGAGGAGTCAAAGGATAGAGTAAAATGTGGTCAAAATATTTTGCAAGAAATTCTCCAAGAGCTAATCCTCAGCATGTTCTTTAATGCTCTACAGGAAAGTCTGGCAGCCTCAATGACCATTCTGAGAAGAAAAGCACGATTTCTGCAGACTCCCCTGATGTAGAGCCTTTGTCCTTACACCAGTATCCATTCTCTCTGCATGGTTAAAGGTTTCACACCAACTACAGTCTGTCCCACAAGCCTCAACAATCTGCACTGAACAGCTACAGAAATGAGTCTTTGTTTCTTCAAATGAGAGTCGGTAAACTACATGTAAATTTAGGCAGCCTGGAGGCTGACTGTTCATTTACCCTTACTGTTTTCTCTGTAAAATAAAACCCATCAGTGAAAAACACAGCTTTGATGCTTACAAAATAATAATGACTAAAGCTTGTTAAATATGTATTACACACCAGACTTTCCAAGCAGGATTGCAATAAATAGTACTTTCCCCAGTGCTCAGCAGGATTTTTATATTTTTATTTTATATATAAAGAAACTGAGGCTCTACCGATTTATGCAACTTGCTCATGTTTACACAGGGGATGAGTGTAGACAGACACAACATCTATTCTACAGTTCAGATTCTTAATGATTCTAGACTGATAGAGGAAATGAAAATTGATGTGACCTGCATAGTTCTCTATAGGAAGTTGGACTTGCATAATGTACTGGTTGGTGTTGTTTGTCTTCTTGGTAAGATCTGGAATCACCTAGAACAAGCTTTCAGGCATGCCACGCACGGATCCTTTAGATTAGGATGGGCTCTGGACATTCTGTGAGGGATTGCCTTGACTAGGTTGGTTGAGCTGGGAAGGATTGGCCAGCTGTCCTTGGGATTGAATCCTAGACAGATGAAAGAAGAAAGCTAATTGAACAGCAGCATCCTTCACTCTTTTCTTGGTGACTACACACTCCATATCAACAGCTGCTTCAGGCTCTAGCCGTGTGCCATGAGAAGCTGTCCTCTCAAAGGTGAGCTAAAATAAACCATCCTTCCTTAGGTTGTTTTTATAAGGATGTTCTTAATGCAGAAATAGGAAAAGTAATAATAGACCATCATACAGACACTGAAGTGAAGCACAGAACAGGTCTACGTCATTAGCCACAAACACTGCTCACGTCATGCCATTGTGCAAGAGTCTTCTCTTTCAGTTTTCCTATCTAAATTGGCTTTCAAGCACATATTTTCTTGGCAGGATAGGGTTCTAAATAACAGCTTATACTCAAGTAGCCATGTACTGATGAGCCCTTTGAGCTTTGTTAATTATTAATGATTTAAATGCAGGCATTTGCTGTATTTGTCTGAGGTCCATTGTGAGTGACGCTCTGTGCTTACAGACATTAAGCCCGGTGCTCTTAAGGATGACCTTTCTGAGGCTAGTACAGTGAATGGAGAGGAAGAAAGCATACTTTAAAATTGCAAAAGCCTCTTCGATTTCCAGTCTAATGAAAAATGGTGTATTTGTCTGGGAGCTCTCAGTGTTGTTGATTTCTTCTATCATTTAAGCACAAAATAGCAGTTTCCTTCGCATGTTCTCTGAATATTGAATAAAGTGTGAAATCAAAAATATCTCACATGGAGATACTGGAGGAAACAAAGAATGAGGGTCAGATATAGCAATTCTGAATGATAGACAAGAGACAAGTACTTGTGTGCTTTTACTGCCATTTTTGAATGTTTCATTGCCCAGCTCACCCTCCTGAGGAGATTGGTAGCACTGACAATGGAATGTACTGTGTTCTATAACTTCCATGTGTTCAAACAATCTATTTGAATAGAGAAAATATTGGAAAATAGGACTCTATTTCTGAGCAGATTTAGCTCTGCAGAAATTGTATCATGCAACCAATGTTTCAGAGACACCATTGACATCCTTTTCCCTTTGGTAAAACTGAGTATCAGCACAGAGAAACACACCAATAAGATCAACCCAGGAAACTAAAAACAGCATATTCTGGAAGACTAGACATCAAATTTATTTTATTTTAAAAATATATAGATATAAAAATAAAGACATAAATTTTATTTTAAAAATATCTCTCTCTCTCTCTCTCTCTCACACACACACACACACACACACACACACACACACACACACACACACACACTATAAAACATCATGAAGGTTTACCCCTTGTAAATGCATGTATTCTTTAATGTGGGGGAACAGAAATATTAAATAAAATAACCTATAGTAAACTGTACAAAAGCAAAATGCTCAAAATTATACAGAAAAGTAAATAAAAAATGAGGTGGGTTAGAAATAAGAAAGGGGAAAATTTCAATTAATCATTACAAACAAAAATTGTATTTTTTTTTAGTCAATCATAATTACCACATATGTCCCATCATTGCCTTCTCACTCTCTGTTACTGGAATATTCCCTTCTCTCCCCCCTCTCCCTCCCCCTACTCTCTCTTCCTGCCCCTCCTCTCTCCCCATCATTGACAGCATCATTTATAGATGATAAAAGCTATGAAGGCAGCCATTATATGAAGCAGGGGGAGCCAAACTTTAAAAAGGCTGCTTCCCTTTTTTCTAGGTTGAACTGTTCATTATTCAATTAGTTGTACTTGTAAAATTGAGTAAGAAAATAATTTTACCTGGAATTAATTAATTTCATGTCCTTTAATTTGAATGTTCAAATTATCTAATTCAACGGCAGTTATAATGCACATGTGAAAAGGGAGCTTTAGAAAAGACATCTTTAAAAAATGTACTTTGTAGTCTTGTCTGTTCATTTCTGATCTTTGCATGAGGGAAAATGCTATTAATTGAACCAATTTTGTGACACAAAACAGCCTCTCTTATGCTTTCAATGACAAAGGAAGATTAACAGTGCATTTGTCAAAGTTGCAAAGCATTTGCAGAATTATCCATTCTACACAGGGTAGTCAGTTTTATTTTGTTTGTGGCATGAGTAAACACCACAAGGTAGACACTTAATTGATTCGATCCTTGTTAGCATACAATTTAAGCTTAAAATGTTTTCATCTGTCTCTTTCTTTACTTGTCAGTTGTATTAGCCAATTGTAAGATTCTCAGGTACATAGTGTTATCTTTAAACATCCCAGCATACAACTGGATGTGGGTTTGCCTGGATTGACATGGTAATTCCTTTTCTACCTAGTAATAATTGGGGCAGTTTGGCTTAGTGCTGAAATAACAGATTCCACAACCAATAGATGGCACTGTAAGTATTGCAAACATTTTCCTTATTTCTTCTGTTCCAGTCAGTACAATTATTTCCAACACTAAATGATAATTTATATAGTTAAGTAGAAAATAAAGGTGAATTTAGAATGTCCACGTTGAAGAAATTCAAATGATTAGTTGCTGTACATGTTTTAAATGTTTTCTGCATTCTAATTATTTGAAAGGCCTTTCTTTTCTTATACGTTGAACCTCAATGTGTCATCAAGACATTCATGCCCACTACTTGATAAGGTTTCTGGGATATCTCTAAGCTCACTTAATGTGTATGGTATCTGCAAAGATTTCAAGTTTGGTGCATTTTGCCTGTTAATATTATCCTGGTGGGAGGAGAATTGGGGATAATGTTAACCAAGACTTTTCTTTGCTGGTCCTCACCTGGGTTTTTCATAACCCAACTTAGTAAGTGACCTTTTCATTCTCCATTATGAACAACATCTTAAAAATGTTCAATGAATCCTACATATTATAAGAGAACATGTGTGATAGCCTGTCAACAACAGACTATAGCAAGTAAAGTAATCTGCATATCGTGAAGAATTCATCTCCCCTGAGCTTAGTAATTATGTATTTGTTTATTTTTATGTGTAGGTATGTTCCCTCACATAGATGTGTGTGCACTGCATGAGTATATTTCAATACTATGCACGCATCAACAAACCAGCAGAGAGTATCAGGTCTTGTGATCCTTGAGTGCAGCAGCTTGTGAGCTGCCATGTGGATGCTGGGAATGGAACTAGGCTCTTGAGCAAGAGCAGCAAGTGCTCTTAACCTATGAGCCACCTCTCCAGCCCTTTTCTCTAGATTTCACTAACAATGGATAGGATTCTGTAGACTTGTTTATTTATTTTTCCCTTTTTTAAAAGATGTAGGCTGAATTAAATGGGAATACTCTGTATATAAGCAGCCAAGCTAGGACCAAATCTGTACTGTTAAGTAAGATTAAATGACTGTTTCAATCTTTACCTATGTTTGTTTGTTTGTTTGTTTTTTGTAAATAATGTGTAATTATTTTGCAGTTATATCAAGTGTTCCATGAGTCTAAATGGTATTTTCAGAAAGCTGTTCTTAGCATGATGCCACACCAAACACTTTAGCCACTCAAACTACGGATTCTATGTCACCACCTTTTCAAAGCCCTGCCTTAATGCACTGCCTTCATCTAACAAGTTTAACTCTTTGTTTAGTGAATACTCCACACCAAGTGAATCTCAGGCAGTGAAGGGGCACAAATATCAATCTATTTGCTTTAACATAAAAAAATTAAGTCTTTAAGTTATAAATACCTTCATATTTTATTTTTTAAAAAATCACATTGGGATAATGCACATACATGTTTCTATAAATTTATACTCATGCATATTTCATGATTGTGCTTCTCATGTACATGCATATGAAATGAGACAATGTAGATGCAGGGTGGATCACAGCACCTGGTTGTATTTTTAAGTACCTACTTATTATAATTGCTTGAAAGAAACATGGGATAGTGTTCAAAGATTAATTATATACTCTCAATGATAATACTATACAGTCCCATCTATTTCTGTTATGGAGGCCATTTTGTAATATGTGGCTTCAAGGTACTCTCTGTGCTCTCCGTTCCCCATTAGGAACACCCAGAGCTCTAGCAGCTACCATTTAAATGTGATCACTTTCCTCTAGCATCCTGTAGCCAATAACCATATAACCAGGAGTGGGTTGATCTCTGAGATTCACCTCAACAAGACTGATTTTTTTTCATGAGCTCTGTAGTACCTGAAATCAAACTAATGCAATTTATTAATATGCCTAAGGATGTTTGAGAATACTATTTAATGGAGGCATATGTATCAATCGCCCACAAGTCATACTCTGATACTTCTAGAATTTCATAAGAGAAATCCCATATAGAATAAAGCATAGTGTGACATGCACACACTTTTACAAACTGTGATTTTGATTCGTGGATTTTCCAGAACTGACCGCATTCACTTGTCATCTGCATCATAGTTTCATTAACATTTCCTTCTTCCTCCATTCATTAGATACTCCTTTGAGGCAACGATTAAAAGAATAAAAAATACAACTACTCTCCTGCTTTGCATTTTAGAATAAAAGAAATTACAGCCCCTAGACTGACAGGTTCTGTGTCATATGCACAAAATTACACTTTGTTAAGCTTGATTTGTAAGAAGCAATCCAACCTAAGAGGAAATAAAAAGTTAGTTGAGAATGTTTAATTCAGTCAGCAACAAAATAAATACCACCACAGCACTGAGAATCGTTTCTATATTGTAAGAAATATTAGAGATGGTTTACTGTCAATGTTATTTTGTTTCTTCTTGGTTGGTGGGTGGTGAGCTCTGCAATCAGGAGAGAAACAAATTATATGTACTCACCTTGAGTAAGTAACCAGCTCTTCAAAAACTCAGGCTTGTCACTGATGTAACAATTTTTATCTACAGCATAGAAGAATGTTGAGAACTATATTTAAAATTTATTTCACATAAAAGAATGTGTTGACACTATTTGGCAGTATCTCAATACATTAAACATAGAATCATCTGAGATCCCCCAAATTGCACTTCTGGGTATTTATTAAAAGTAATTTAAAAACAGATGTTCAAATAAAAACCTATATGTGGGCATGCATAGTTGTACTATTAAAAATAAGGGAACTAATGAGAGCCAAGGGGAAATAAAATGCAGTATACATGTGCAACAGAAAATTATCCCAAAAGGCTAAAATATTGTTACCTGTTCTCATTGGGTGATCTAGAAAGGAGGCTAAGTGAATGAAGCCATATAGGGTATCTACATATTATACACACCATAGGAAATATCAATATTAGCAAAGTTATGAAGAATGAAAGCAAGTTAGTAGTTGGCATGGGCTAGGAAGTAAGAGAGGGGGTATCTGGTTAATGGTTGTGAGGCTTCCACTTGTGGTCATGAGATTGAGACAGGGGCATGATGCTTCTGAGAGTAGCTTGGTATTTTCACTTAACCTGCTGGAGACTAGGCGAAACACATCTTCGGTGTTCACAGCTGGATAATTTGAGGGCTTACTACTACTATTTTAGAAGATAACAATAGCAGTGTCATTTGACTTAAAAATATAAACATTTACCTAAAAATGTTTATACATATTTCATTTTTCCTTTTGATTGGGAGATGAATGTGTTCCCGTTTTAAGTTAAAGTAATCATTAATTATTAAAGTCACAATTCAGGGCACAAAAATGCTGGGTCAGAGATTGAAATGTGTGTTTATATCAATCAAATATTCCCAAACCCACTGACCTACTTTAGCATATAGAAGTTCTGGTTTTCATAAAGGAAGTCTTTCATACAAATTTATCTATAATGACTTCAAGTTAAAAGTACCTACCAAGTGCTACATGCAATAGTTCATGCCTCTGTAATCCCTTCACCCTCTATGGTTAGTAGTTCTCAACCTTCCTAATGCTAAGACCCTTTAATACAGTTCCTCATTTTGTGGTGACCCCCCCAACCATAAAATTGCTTTCATTTATACTTTATAACTGTACATTTTGTACTGTTATGAATCATAATGTAAATATCTGTGTTTTCTGAAGGTCTCCTGTGAAAAGCTTGTTTCATAACCCCAAAGGGCTATGACCTACAGGTTGAGAACCACTGCCCCATACCGGGGAGGCTGTTAGAAACAGGAGAAACCCTGAAGGCCCTGGGCCAGCTAGCCTGTGCCAGGATCCATGCATCTAGTTTCCCGAGGAAGGCAGAGAAGGGGTGTGGAGTCAGAGAGAAAGGCAGCAGAGGGGTATGAAGTCATTCAGTCATTGATAGATAAATCGGGGCCAGAGCTTTTTTACCCTTAGCAACACTTCTGTCAATGATTGAGTGGCCAGAAGCTGTTTACTCTTTGGCAATTCTTCTAAGATAAAGGGTTTTGTAACTCAGAGCTTTTTTCTGTCTGGTCCAAGGGCCCCTTGAAGGTCAGGACAGGCAAGTGGCTTGGAGTTTGTTAATTCTTCGTAAGCTAGAGAAAAAAGAAAAGGGAGAAAAGGAGACTTCAAGCACACATCATATAGGCACACACATATAGGCACACATATAGGCACACACATATAGGCACACATATAGGCACACATATAGGCACACACATATAGGCACACATATAGGCACACATATAGGCATACACATATAGGCATACACATATAGGCACACATATAGGCACATGCAAACACAGAGGCTTTGGTAGGGGCAACCACCAAGCTCCACAATTCTACAAGTGTTCATACATACTTAAATACATACATATATACCTACTAATGCATGTATGTACATACAAATTGACGAACAGACATATACATATATACATTTGGTGGATGGGGCTGAGTTCCAAAAGACACACTTTATTTCTTCCCTTGGGCCATTTTATACCTTCTAAGACAAAAGTTCATTATAAAATTACCTCATAGATAAAATGTTATGCAAAGGAGGAGTTACAGAAGATATTAAGTTCAAATCAGTGTTTTGTTCTATAAGCTCATTATAAGTTCAAAGCAAAAGTTTCACAAGGCGTTGATTTATAATAGTGCACACCTGTGGCCTCATCCTTGGACCTGACCTAGAATGAATCTTTTTTTCTTGATCACAAATTTGTCCCAAGCCTATTTATTTTCTTAGTGAAATTGATGAAAGCTCATGGTATTCCTTATTATGCATTTTTACTTATTATTCTGTGAGAAGGGGGATATGTTCTATTCTTGATTCCAACTTTATTACATCTTTCTGTCAGAACTACTAAAACCATTTCCTTAAACCTCCTTCTTAAAATTCTTTGAATCAAATCAGGAATGCTATAAAGTAATTAATTCATCTAAATAGCATCAATTCATGAAAGTTCATCTTCATGTTGATCTGCAGGAAATTTATGCAATCGGGTGGGCTGATGATCAGGAGTCTTTGGGATATGTAATAATGGCAGGAAAGGCATATCAGCAGGTACAAGCAGTCCTGAGATGAAGTCTCTAAGGACCCTGCATTCTCTGTGCTCACTTATTGCAGCCATTCAACATGGTGAGCCATCTCCAGAAAACTCACTTGCATGCCACAGTCTTTCCTAGAGAGCATTTGACAGCTTAATATTAGCATGCAGCAGAGTAGAGCAAATTACACTTTCTCAAACAAGGTAGAAGGCAAAGACTGATATCTAAGATTGTCTTCTGACCACCACTGTGGCATGTGTATGCCCCTCCACATGAACATACAACTGGGAAACAAACAAACTAGACAAACACAAATTCAAGCCAAAGAATAAAGTTCTGGGTTACCAAAATTATATAATGATATTAAGATTAAAGCCCAAGACAGTCAGCAAGCATCCTTTATATGCCCTTTTAATATTAATTATATGATAATTGAGGTAAGAAAATACAAAAACATGTCATGATGATTTTGTGACAATTTTGTGAGTATATTGTGCTGTGTTAGATTGTGTGTGAGGGGATGAGACTATTTACAGCCCATTTCAAAACTGAAATATATACAACTGCTGCACACAGGGGAAAGGGGAACACTTATTCAATGCTAGTTGGAGAGAAAAATAGTTCTGTTACTATAGAGGTCAGAGTGGAGGTTCCTCAAATGGCAGAAATTTATTTACCATGTCATCTATCTATATCTACAATGACCAGGGAATAGAAACAGTCTAAATTTCAATTAATGTATGAATGGATAATAAAACTGTGGTAGATTTCAGCTGTTAAAAATTAAATTAACAAGTTCTCAAGTAAATGGCCGTAATGGAAATAAGCATCGTGAGAGAAGGGACTAAGCTAAAACAACAAATGTACCATATTGTATTTCGTTTGTGGAAGTTAGCTTTGAATCTTTACACAAACATGTCCTGTTCAGAATCCCTGTGACACTCAGGAAACTAGTGAAGAGCCACAGGGAAAGGTGCTTTTGAAGGAGAGAAGATGGGATGCTGTGATATAAAGTGAACCATAGAACAAGAAGGGATAGATGGGGCAAGGGCAGGAGGGGACAGGTAGAGAGAACACCTGGTGGATAATTAACATTGGAGACTTCTGAAAAAGTCATATGAGATTTAGAACACACACACACAATTCTAATATATATATATATATATATTCTACAGAATACATTGTACAGAATAATGTATATATCCTATAAAATTTATATACCCTACATAAATATACATCCTATACATAAATATATATCCTATAATATATTCTATCTGTATAATTATATATATCCTATACAATATATATTTTATGTCTTCTACATCTATATATGTATTCTACACACCACACACACACACACACACATATCCCCCCCCCCCACTGGGCTCATACTGCTAGATATGATTGGTGATTTATATTATATATGGGGGACTGCAAAATGGAGTTAGCCTATAATGTAGGGAGCTACCATCAGTGTACTAGAAACTATAGATTTAAATTAAAGAAAAATCCCAGTGTCAGAATTGGGTTACCTCTTTTGGAATTGTTGGCCAGTGAGGTCCCATAGACCACTTCCCCCCAAATTCCAAGTTACTGATCTTGCTCCTCATTCCCCTCTAGAATTGATGGTTAGACCCTGATGTTGAAGACACTGCATGTTTGAGTCATAGAACATGAAGAAATGAAGTTGGGGTTGATATGGAAACTTCAGCTTTAGTGCTGAGCCTTCACATTGTTGCATGGTACCAGAGGGGAACAGGAATTACCAGTCACATCTCGCTGTGAGCACAGTGAAAATCAACATATCAGATCAGATATCCATTGCTATATTAGCAAAAATGTCACGAGGATAAACAGCCACTTTCTGAATGGATTCAAGGCCCAGTTCACAAGATAGAATCCAACCTAGGACACTGACTGGGAAAGAACTTGTGACTGGATAGGTCCTAGGTCCTAGGGGAGAGCTTAGTCCTGTTACTCTGCTAGTGAGAGACAGTGCTAACCTGAGTCCTAATAATGTATGCCCAGAGACTGATTCAGCTCTTCTCTCAACTTTTGTCAGAGAAGCTTCCATTTGAAGCTGTTGAGGGTAAACTAAGACCTAGAAAGCAAGTTACTATGGAATACCTAGCCCTAAGTGACACATCAATGTCATACACCCTCCTCAGTGGCTCAGGAGCCATTGCAGAGGATACCAATGACTACAGAGACTATAGTGACACCACCTCAGGGGGTGGATTACCACAGACAACCATGTTTTTGAGATACAACGGGGAAGTTATGCGTATGTACCCACAGGAGTTCTAACATGTATAAGACCCATGAACCATCAAGCCAGACAAAATCCAGCATCACAAAGGGAGGTAGACATAAAGTCCTACCCCTCACTGAGAAACTATTGACAAATGATCTAAGAGTTTCACAGGAAGGTGGGGTTTCCCGGTTCCAGTCACACAAATAAGAGACCAGCAAATCTAAAGATGTAAAATAACCGTTGTCATCTACCCAGAAACGATACAAATAGGGAGTTGGGTGTGGGCCACTGGCTTTAAAAGTGTTCATTTCTGTCACTAGTATATCAGAGCTGTGTGCCTCAGAATATGTAAGAAGTCACAACACACACCCCTCCTCAAAGAAAAAATAATAACCACTATGAAAATTATTAGGTCAGGAGCCAATTTGTGGGATTTAATGGAAATCTGGAGAATAAATTCACCAGGAGGATGTAGGCATGACAAAATTGGTGATAGAAAAAAATACTATTAAACATGCAAATTAGCCTGGATTTTCTTTTCTGAGTAGAGCCAGGCTAGGACTGCTGAAACAAATGACAATCAGTTTTATGGTGCAGACTAAGGGAGTTCTCAGATGCTGAATAAAGGAACAATAAATGCCCTGCTCCCTCCCATGTCCACAGCTGTGAGACTAAGAGCCCCGTGACCTCCATTTACTGGCAAGGACACGTTGGAGCTCTTTAAACACACAGTTGCATTCTGTTACTTATTTATTGGGACTGTAAGCATGATGCCAGTTTGGTGACTTGCATGTGACTCAATCCTTGAACCTGACCTGCGTTTGCCAAATTTCTCAATCCATTTTGACATTCTTTCCTCTTTCATTCATTTACTAAGCCCCGAACAGATATTAGACATCTTGGTAAATTAAACAGACTTTCTCTATAGACTTATAAAAAGAAAGCTGTTTACATAACCTTTAGATCACACAGCTTGTCTTATTTGTTTTATCCTCTGTGGTAGCATGCCAGCAGCACATGCCGTGCCTTGCAAATGACAACTTTTCTATAGGTGTCTAGCAAAATGTTAAAAGTCAAAACCGGAGGTGAGAAGGGTATTTAATTCAGGAATTAAGCTTGCTGAAATAAAAGTTTATGAATGGCTTTTCTGCAGGGCCTGGTTATTCATTCTTTGTCTTTCCTCCTCTTCCTCTTCCTTCCCCTCCTCTCTGTTGTTTTAAATCTTCTGATACTCAGAAGCAGCTGTGGCAAGGAAAGGTCCCCAAGGCCTGGTCACCTGGTCTGCACACGCTATCTCTGCCTCCCTCTAGTGTGCAGAGCCACAAGGGCTGTGCTTGGGTAAGGGAGATCAAAGCCAGGTGGGCTGGAGTAGGAGGCGTTACCTTACTCCCAAGACAATTCATCTCACTCCTTTTCCTGCCTATATGCTAGGTCTGAAAGCCTGGGTGTATCTTCCAGTCATTTATTCTTCCAGGGATCCCCTAATCTGACTCACTTTGTCAATCTTTTAATGTTTATTGATTTCTTTTTAAAGAAAATTCATTTTGGTTAAGAACAAAGAACTTTCATGAATAGGAAAAAAATTCATGGTAATGATTTTATCTATGAGCTAGGTGGCTTATTTATCTCTTTGGAATGAGTTTATTGACAATGTTTTAACTGCCCGTGTGCGTGTACATGTGTGTGCATATATATATGTATATATATATATATATATATACATATATATATATGTATATATGTATATACATGTATATATGTGTACATATATATACAGATATATATGAATTAAATATATATATTAAATTCAAATTAATTTAAATGGCTATCAATGATTAGATATCTAAGTATAAATTAATACATCTAAGTAAGCTAATATATTTTATATTGAAGTTACTTAGTTTTTTTAAGGAAATGTAATTTATTTTTTATCAAATCATATAAACTCCAAGCTAAGATGATATTTTTGAAGCAAATAGAGGAAAATAAAAAACTAAGAAAAATCATGGTTTCAAGCCCCCTGGCTTACCCCATCAGGTATGGCTGAGCCCAGTGTGAACTCCTGTGCTCAGGGTATCTATGACATAAGAGTCACCCTGACACAGAGTCAGCTTCAGTTAAACCTGGAATAAAAGTGCACTCTCTCCATATAGCTTTATGGTCCAAACAAGAGCAAAAGGGAAACCAAGAAATAAAATGAGCATAACAGAGTAAGCTTCATAAAGCAGCTTGCTTTTTCTATAATGTGTTATTTTATTCATTGAAATTTTATTTAATGAAATGCTATAACTATATCATTCCCTCCTCTTTCCTCCCTCTAGAGAAGCTTTCATGCAGCCTCTTGCTTTCTTACAAATTCTTTACCTCCCCCTCCCCCCTTTTCTATGTTACCGTGACCATTTGGTATTGGCAAATGCCAAGTTGCTCAAGTCTTGTTTGGGTATCCATACTAGCGAGGCTTATTTATTTGGCATTTCTAGGGGACACAATCTCACAGTAAACTTCCTGTTACTCTGGCTTTTACAGGATTTCTGCTCCCTCTTCCACATGATCCCTGAACCTTAAGTGCAGGAGCTTTGTGTGTGTGTGTGTGTGTGTGTGTGTGTGTGTATCAGTTGGGACTGGCACCACACAGTCTCTTGTGAACATTTTGTTCAGTTGTGGTTTTCTGTAATGGTCTCTACCGCACAGTGACGTTTTGTTGATAAGGTGTGAGAACTATACTTATCTGTGGCTACAAGAATAAATATTGAGAAGGTAGTTAAGGAATCATGCTGGTTAGCAAAGCAGAAGTTGTGGGTTCTCCTCCAACATCTGTGACTTCAATAGCTGTGGTTGGCTATGTTTCCCATCCCAGGCATGCTTTCCTCTTCCAAGCAATTAGAGAGCTGCTGACTACCTCCAAGGTATGCATGCTGCTCACTCCAAGATTTCGTTTCAGTTTTCTTTATAGCTGTACGCCAATGAATACACAGGAGAAAGCACCTTCAGCAAACAGTGCTGGGAACGCTGGATGCCAACATGCAGAAAAGTGAAATTAGACTCTCACCCTTCATTTCTCACAGAAAAGGAACATCAAATGCATCAAAGACCTAAATACAAGACCTAAAACACTGGCAAGGTGAGAAGAAAAAAGGGAGGGGATGGGGAGAGGCAGTACCCCACAGAGTATAGACATATAAGAGGACTTTCTGAGTAAGATCCCATTTGCCCAGGAATTTAGGCCAATGATTGACAAATAGGACCTTCTACCACTGCAAATCTTCACCTTCTACCTTCTTCACATATGAGCAAACAGCAGTTTAGTGAAGAAGAAACCCATAGAATGGGAGAGGATTTTTGTCAGCTATACATTTGACTGAAGATTAATATCCAAAATATATAAAGAACTCAACAAATGGAAAAGAAGAAGGAGGAGTAAAAAAGAGGAGGAGAAAGAGGATGAGAAGAAGGAAGAAGAGGAGGAGGAGGAAGAGGAGGAAGAAGAGGAGGAGGAGAAGGAGGAAGAGGAGGAGGAGGAAGAGGAGGAGGAGGAAGAGAAGGAAGAAGAGGAGGAAGAAGAAGAGGAGGAGAAGGAGGAAGAGGAGGAGGAGGAAGAGGAGGAGGATGTAGAGGAGGAGGATGTAGAGGAGGAGGAAGAGGAGGAGGAAGAGGAGGAGGATGTAGAGGAGGAGGGAGAGGAGGAGGAAGAGGAGAAGGAAGAGGAGGAGGATGTAGAGGAGGAGGAGGAGGAGGAGGAAGAGGAGGAAGAGGAGGAGGAGACTCAAAACCCAAATAATATAATGGGAAAAAAATAGGCCAGGAATATGAAGAGAGTGGTCTCAAAAGAAAAGTTAAAAGTGGCTAAGAATTTTTTTTAAAAAAAGTTTATTATCTCTAGCAATTGGGAAAATGAAAATCAAAATAGCTTTGAGATTTCATCTTATTCCAGTCAGCTGCTAAATTGAACAAAACAGAAAAGTTCTGAATAGGATGTAGGGAAATGGTGACCTGCATTCACTATTTGTGGTTTGCAAACTGGCCCATCCATTCAGGATAAAGAACCCTCAAAAAGTTAAAAGTAAATGCACCCTGGGAAGGACCCAGATACACCATTCTTTGGCATTTGTCTAGAGGATTCAACATCTTGCCTCATAGACACTTAGCTATGTCTGCTGCTGCTGTATTCACTCTAGCTAGGAAATGGAAACAAACTAAATGTCCTTCAGTTAAGAAGTGGATATTAAGCGTGTGGCACCTACACGTTATGGAACGTATATGCAGCTTGATTTTGCAGAGCCAAGATGACTGAGTTGTAAGGAGAATGGGAAACTCCACTCTCTAAAAGAAATCTGACAGTCACTAAGCTCATGACAAATGTCCAAGCATTAACCCAAAGCAGGCCAGGACTTTTGACTCATAAAGCAAGTTCATTTAAGTAAAACGATAAAAATTGCCAGGGGCAGGACTTGAAGGATAGAAAGACTTCTGCAGATGTTGGCTATTAGTATTATAAGGTTTTTATTGTAATTACTAGTGTGGCTGGTACTCTTAACTTTGTTTGGAAATGAAAAGTGACCTTTTTGTGTTTCTTAAAGATACACGGATTTATATGAATGACTTAGGAAGCCTACTGGATCAGTGTTAGTCCTCAGGACACTTTACCACAGTAAATCACTCTAATCTTAACAGTTATTAACACTGCATACTAATTATCTATAGGAGATTGGTTCCAACACTCTGTAGATTCTAAAATGTATGTTCTCGGAAGTCTTTTTTTTTTTTAACATAAAATGGTGTAATATTTGCATATAACTCTTACATTTCCTTCGGTGGACTTTAACTCATATTGAAATTTCTTTTCTTTTCTTTCTTTCTTTTTTTTTTTTTGGTCTTCATATAAAGTTATGGAAATAGATGTTGAATTGCTTAGGGAATTAGAATGTCTTCAGTAGAGATCTAGTTCTTCCTCTGAATATGCGACCTGCAGATAGGGACAGTTGATGGTCCATGCAGAACAAGTCCCTTCGATGTTGAATGTTTATCAGCTCAGGAGTGCATTACAATTTTCGGATGCCCCACTTTGCAGACACTTTGAGAAAAATGACACATATATTCGGCAAGAAAAACCCAGTGTCAGTCTCCAGTGTTAACATCCAAATTAACCATTCCGACACAAGCTCTCCATATCCATGCACAACTAAGAACTTAACGGTCCATGTCTCAGAGATGTGCAAACTGAGTCTCAAACAGGCTATTTGACTTGGTAATGCGTGCTTGCACATGACTTTCTCTGCGGAGGCAGTTTCTACCCACGTGATTGTCTCTGAAAAGGTGGTTTCTACCCACGTGCCTTTCTCTGCGGAGGGCTTTCGATCCACTTGACTTTTTCTGCAGAGGCGGTTTCTGTCCATGTGACTTTCCCTGGGGCGGCCATTTCTTCCCACGTGACTTTCTCTGGGAAGGGCTTTCTACCCACCTTTGTACAGAGAGCAAAGGTTGCTCAGACAAATTATCCCCCTTAAGTCCCGTCGAGCTACACATCTTGAATCATGACAAGCATTGGCTGCTGACCAGGACACAGTCAAGACCCTATAGCGCAACCTCACGCCTCCTCTGTAATTAGTTCCGTCCTCTATGAATGAGATTTGGCGGCCACTCCTCCACCTCAGAGCTGTGAGAAAACACTTTGAGTAACTTCCTCAAGTAACTGTGTTTTGTTTTTATTTTTGTTTGTTTTCTTGTAAATGCACTTTTTCTTGGATGTATCATTAATAAAAGCACATACACTAACCGAGACATAACTCCCCACGGTCAGGAAGTAGTTTCATCTTTGTTTTCTGTTACACGCGCAGCCACAGTGAATCAGAGCTTTAGTTTAGAAAATAATAAATAGTCCTTTAATCCGAGGGATAAATGTAAGTAGTCATAGACAAAGAAAACGAACATCAAGGCTAATTAACAAATTTAATTAGTAGTGAGAGCAATGACTTTGACTTTTGAGTTCCTTCTTGGTGTTTGGCACGTTCTCCTAGAAAGCGGTAATATTATTACCTACCTACCTTTAAAGTGGCTCGGGGACATTAGACCATTTTCTCTGGCTAACGAAGCTAGTGAATGAGCCTCCGACTGCCTGGCAGGCCTTTTCTGTGCCACAGCAGGCTGCGGGAACTTTTACAATTATTTACTTTCTCCTCTTTTGTTATAGCGACCTCCACCTAGAACATTCTGATCAAAACAAGATAGAGAGGATGGCATCTTATCTGTTTTATTCCCTGAGTTATCCTCAGGGTCCCAAGTTATTTCTGGTTCGTTGCAAACACTTGGTAAATCCTTGCTGAATGAAGGCATGAACAAGGTATGGCATTTGACCCTGAATCTATTTGCTTCTGGTGCCTACATTTTAATTAGTATATTCTGCCTGTGGAGCACAACCCTAGGAGGCTTGCACTTAAATCCTTACCCTAAGGGGCCAAAGGTAGATAGCTAGTAATATCTCCTCTCATGTTTCTATGGTGGAAGAGATGGTGGATCCTGGATAGCTAATTGGCATGGATTTGACAACATAGAATAGCAATAGCAATGAGGTATGAGTCTCACGCATTAAGCCAGAGTGTAACACCAGAAACAGAAGAAACCCTGGAATTCAAAACAGCAATCCCTTATTTGTTTGCAAACTAGTTTAATTTAAGCTAGAGAACAAAGAGACTCTCACGATTAGCCCAGACTTGCTGGTTGCTGTATATCGTGATTACTCTTGAGATCTTCCTATTATTTCAAAATTGTGAGCTATATGAAGTTAAAATTAGTAAGGGGATTTGAAGCTCTGCGTTTCCCTGCTGGGTTTCTTTTAACTTGAATAATTTGCATGCACACTCTCAGGGTTTCGATTCAGAAATTCTAATGTGAGCTTATGAATTGCTGAGGTTATAATGCTCTTAGGAAGTGGAGACCATGATTGTGGTAACACAACGGGGCTTCAGTGACATCCTCGTGAGACCAAAGGAGGAGGTAAAAATACCTATCCAGACTCAGATTGTGAGGTTGTTTGGGGAGTTGGTTTTCAGCAGCCCTTGTCTAAAGTGTGCCTATGTGGCTCTCTGCTCCAGTGTGTGCAGGGATGGCTGCTCACAGTCATAATTAGTTACGTTCTACACTGTGTGATTGTTGACATACAGCATCCGTCCAGCTGCTACTCTACAGATAGATTTGTGTACAGCCTGCCTCCATTTCAGCAACAAAAAAAATTCATGAAACTGTCAATATTGCTATTGAAAAGTAATCCAGACCCTGAAAGTTATATTGAAGAGTGAGCATTAATAAAATGGAAAATATAGCTCATATTATGCATGAACTTCCCCAGACTGTTATACATAGCTATATGAAATACGACATGGTAAGCTATCATATATAACATATGATATGTAACAATATATACAATATATAATATATATCATATCATTCATATATAATGAATATATTCAATATATGAATTATCATATGAATTATACACACACACAAATATATACAACCAAGAAATGCTGAGAGTAAAAGAAAATAGTCTTCCTCAGAAATAGCCTTCATATATATATTTATATATGGATACACATCAAGTATATAATGAATATATCATATGAATTAATACATAATAAATATATAATGACCATATATATAATATACATATATATATATATATATATATATATATATATATATATATATATTAAAGGATCACACTTCACAGGGATGCTTATCTCCTCACATAGCAAGTCAAAAACTATCTTCCCTGTACATCACAGTCAATGGCATTGGCTGTGGATTTATTTACCGATAATTTAGTTATTCTAATTTTCAGGTTATTTCTAATTCTCATTATACACATACAGGTCTGATGACTATGCCTGCTCCCAAGAGTTCACTAAGCATCTGCTTGGAGTGCTTTGTGGAGCTGAAAACTTGGTCTGCCTAGGTGCAGGGGCAGTTAGCCCTCTGATACTACGCAGTGACAGTACACAGCCAATAACTTGTTTGGGAGTGACCTGGTCTTTCCTTTACTAAGGTCTGCTTCAGACTTACCTGGGAGGTCTGCCTATGAGTATCATTTAAAAGATATTGTCAGCTTTTTAGATTACATATCATCTCCTCCTTCCCTTCTCTCCCTCCAAAGCCTACCATGTACCATCCTTGCTCCCTTCACGTTCACGAATTCACAGCCTCTATTTCTTTGATTGTTGCCGTAAATATTTAAAAACAACATGCTTAGTCTGCTTAATGTCACTTGCATGTATGTCTTGGGTGCTGACCATTGGGTACGGGACAATGAATTGGTGTGTTGTTCCCTGGGGCAGACTCTTTCTCTTTCTCCCAGCATCCCTCAGTTGCCTACAGGTCTTTGTCTAGGATCAAGGCCTCATGGGCTTTCCACCTTCCCTGTCTATCAGTGTCTACCTTGTTCAGATCATGTTTGGGCAGACATGCTGGTGATGTACCGTGGGTATAACTTCTCTGGTGTTTCTAGGAACCAACAATCTCACAATACACTTCATGTTCCTCTGGCTCTTAAAAATTTTTCTTCCTCTCATCTCCAGTGGTCTCTGGATACCTTTTGATGTTGCTGCTGCTGTGTATCATGATTATAACTTGAGAGCTTTGTCTAAAAGTGAACATGTGTTTGTATTATAGCCACATTAAGCTGTATTTCAATCTCTCTCCTCTCCTCTCCTCTCCTCTCCTCTCCTCTCCTCTCCTCCCCTCCCCTCCCCTCCCCTCCCCCTCCCCTCCCCTCCTTTCCCGTGCTCTCCTTTCCTCTCCTCTCCCCATCTCCTCTCTCCCCTCTTCTCTTTGCTTTCTCTCCTCTCCTCTCTCTCCCATCCTTTCTCCTCTCTCCTCTCTCAAGATAGCTATATAAGGAATGAAGGAACAAATGGATGACCTTTCATGAAACAAGACAACCATATCTAAGAGCTTGAAGAGGTAGATTTTTGTCTGCATAGCATAGTCCATTCTTTTAGTCTTTCATGATATCCACTTCTTGCTATTACCACATACTCTGCCAGGAGGAAAGAAATATTTACTATCTGAGAAAAGTGGTCCTCAGGGGTCTCCCATAGCCTTATGCTCATGAATCTTCATGCTTCCAGGAAAAATTCATCTCTATATTAACTACATACATATCTTTGTAAGACAGTGTGAACTAAGTTCTCTTTCTCTTGACTTTTTGTTTTACTTTATGTGTGGGGGTGTTTTGTCCATGCTTATATCTGGGTATTATGTGAGTGCCTGGTGCCCTTTGAGGCTGTAAGAGGGCACTGAATCTTCTGGGGCTAAAGTTGTAGATGTTTGTGAGCACGCCCCACACCCTGCTGCCCCACTGGTGCTAGGAATAGACCTCAGGTCTTCAGGAGGAGCAGCAGTGCTCTTAGCCACTGAGCCACTTTGTTAGCACAGACTCTAAATTATGCTACCAGTCTTTACATGGGTGATGTTTCCAAGTTCAGGTCCCCATGCGTGTGCAGAAGGTACTCTCTGGACTGAGCCTGTAGAGTATGATATATAATATATATGTAATTTGATCAAAGTCATGGATGACTTAGAAAGAAGTTCTGAGATTAAGAAGCCTATAAAGTTTATAATTTCTTTTGTTGTTGTTATTGTTTTCCTTCCTGACTTCCTGATCAAAACACTTTTGTCTACAGCAATCCTTCTAGGCCACATACCAATTAGGGCTTTCATCTACCTCATAACCGGAGATGGCAGACTCTTGATACTTTGAAGAGCCCTGCATACTTCTGCATAGCCTCAATCTTTCCTTTCTCTGGACGATCCTGCCATACATTGCCCCTGAGGGGGTGCTAGTTCAGAGACAGTTTGACTGAAGGGCACATGGGGAGATCAAGGATCTAGAAGGATTTATTCATTATTTATCTATTAGAAAGTTAGCATCTCACTCCCAGGTCTCCTTTGCATTAGGACAGAGGAGGTGAGGACCATCCACGGTGGAGTCTTAGTGGTCTATAAGTGTTGGGTACCAACTTTCTATAGATGCCACTACATGCAAGATTTTGGGTTTCCTTTTGATGCAGCGGATTCATATCTTTTCTTCTTGTAACTACTCATATCAAAGGTGCAGGCCAGACTCAAAATGCCATGATACATTTTGCTGAAACATGATGTGATGAAAACTGATGTTCCAAAATTCTGAATCAATATCACTGTGTCCAGACTTGGTTGTTAAATTCAAATTGGAGACTGAGGCTAATTTTTCATTTAGAACACTAATGTGAAGAGCGTTCCAATGAATGATAATGTTGCCAGATCTGAATTTTTTTCTGGTTATTATACTCACCATTTATATTTATTTCATGTGAGCAGATATCAGTATGTAACTAAGAACACATTTCAGATACAGTTTTGCCCCTAAATAATCTATACTTTAAAAATATGGTAAAAAGATGCTAACATGGGTTGCTTTATAGTGAATAACCTTAGAAGGTCAATGGAGTCAAAGCTTTTTCAGACTATAATACAACTAGTTTTCTTTTTTTCTTTTCTTCTCACTCCCCACAACTTCCCATATACCCTCCGTGTTCTTATCACCCATGGCATCATTTTCCACTCATTGTTATTGAATGCATGCATGCACGTATATACATAGATATCCCTAAATATAACTGGTTCAGTCTGTTACTTGTATGTATGCTTTCAAGGCTGACCATTAGGCAAGATGAACAATTTCATGCTCTGTCTGCACTAGAGAAGAGCACCTCTCCCGTGCCTACATTTTTGCCTAAACATTAAAAAGTTAAATCATCTTTAAATGAAAAACTAAAGAGAAGACAGTGTTTTAAGAAAGTCACATTGTACTGGATGTTTGGTGCCTGTGGTTATTAAGTGGACAGAACTCTCTTTTACCTTTGCCCTGATGTCCATCGATCAAAGGATTTGGCGCTTCGCTTAAAAACCTTCATATGTACATATAGAAGGACAGTTAATTATATATAAGCTGCTCTATTATATCTGATACAGATCTACAGAAGTAACTTTTTCCTCTTATTGAAAATATATTTTTCTCCAACCCAACACATTCCGATCATGGTTTCCACTCCCTCCATTCCCCCTGCTCCTCTCCACATCCCCTCCCATCCATAGCTACCCCTTCTGTCTCTCAATGGAAAACAAACATGCCTCCAAGGGATAGTAATAAAATAAAATATAATTAGATAAAAGAATCCAGCACATTGGAAATGGACAAAGAAAACAATCAGAAAGACCCCAAGGAATGGCTCAACAAACAGAGACCGATTGTTCTCACACTCAGGAATCTCACAAAACTACCAAACTTGAAGCCACTGTATGTATGTGTATGTGTGTGTGTGTGTGTGTGTGTGTGTGTGTGTGTGTGTGTGTGTGTGTGTGTGTGTATGTGTATGTGTATGTGTATGTGTTTGTATGTGCGTGTATGTGTATGTGTATATATCTAGCCCTATAGGGTAAACAGAAAGAAGAAAAATATATATTAATAAAATAAAAATAACAAGATATATTTTTAAAGCAAAAACACTGCTAAGACCTTTTTGGATCAAGGAACTGTCAGAGATGTCATTGAATTAGGTGTTATTTAAT
Organism: Mus musculus; assembly: GCF_000001635.26. NCBI lineage: Eukaryota > Metazoa > Chordata > Mammalia > Rodentia > Muridae > Mus > Mus musculus. The sequence goes on along the minus strand of NC_000076.6, from coordinate 125,479,701 downwards.
TCTGGGCATGCAGCTTACCTTCAACTCTAGTTTGTTCTCCTAGTGAGACCCATTTGGAGGAAACCAAATTTTAATTTGCAAGTGTCCATCAATTGGAGATTTCCTCAGATTAGGGAAAGAGACACGTGCCCAAGTGTCCCCTCAATGGAGATCTGTGCAGGCCCTATGCATGCTGCCTCAGTCTGTGTGTTCATATGGCTATGGTGTGCTGACATAGATCTCCTTGTTTTCTTGGTGTCCTTTATCTGCTTTGGTTCTTATACTCTTTCAACCTCCTCTTTCACAGCATTCCTTGAGGCCCAAGGGGACATATTTGATAGCCACATCCCATTTATGGCTGAGGGTTTCAAACTCCCTCATTCTATGGATATTATGTGGCTGTGTTTGCTGTTACCTGCTGCAGGAGGCATCTTCTCTAACAATAGCCAGAAAGGACTCTGATCTATTATTACAGCAGAATGCATCAGGAGTATTGTTTTTTTGCTGTTTTTTTAACGTTAAAAAGTTAGAATTTGGTTTTACCATAGGTCACTGAGCTAACTAGTTTTAGTTCTTAGTCACCCAAGTACAATCTGGTATGGGTTCCATCTTGTGGAGTGGGCCTTTAGTCAAATCAGATATTGGTTGGTTACTCCTAAAAGCCTTGTGCCACCATTGTACAAGCAAAAATTTCAGTCAGAATAACACTGTAGAACAAAGGGCCTGTGGTTGGGTTGGTATTTAGGAATTGTGGCAGGGTTGTTATTTGTTTGTTTGTTTGTTTGTTTGTTTGTTTGTTTGATACTCTTTTTTTTTTCTTTTCTTTCTTTTTTTTTTTCGAAATTTTTTATTAGATATTTTCTTTAGTTACATTTCAAATGTTATCTCCTTTCCTGGTTTCCTCTCTGGTAAGCTCCTATCCTAACCCCTTCTCCCTGCTTCTATGAGGGTTGTTCCCCCACCCACCCAACCACCCACCCACTCCTGCCTCCCTGCCCTCGCATTCACCTACACTGGGGCATCAAGCCTTCATAGGATCAAGGGCATCTCCTCCAATTGATGTCCAACAAAGCCATCCTCTTTTACATATGCTGCTGGAGCCATGGGTCACTCCATGTGTACTCTTTGGTTGGTGATTTAATCCCTGGGGTTCTGGGGTGTCTGGTTGGTTGATACTTTTGTTTCTCCTATGGGGCTACAAATCCCTTCAGCTTCTTCAGTCCTTTCTCTAAGTCCTCCATTGGGGACCCAGTGCTAAGTCCAATGGTTGGCTGTGATCATCTGCCTCTGTATTTGTCAGGCTCTGGCAGAGTCTCTCAGGAGACAGCTATATCAGAATCCTGTCAGCAAGCACTTCATAGCATCCACAATAGTGTCTGGGTTTGGTAACTGTATATGGGATGGATGCACAGGTGGGGCAATCTCTGGATGGCCTTTCCTTCAGTCTTTGCTCCATACTTTGTCTCATATTTCCTCCTTTAAATATTTTGTTCTCCCCTCTAAGAAGGACCGAAGTATCCATACTTTGTTCTTCTTTCTTCTTGAGCTTCATGTGGTCTGTGAATTGTATCTTGGGTATCCCTAGCTTTGGGGCTAATATCCACTTATCAGTGAGTGAATACTATAGCTTGCAGAGTACCCTCCTTTACCAACAATGCTAGAACACAGTGGTGAAGGCTGTATGTAGGCACAAGGTTATCTTCTCCTTGTTCAATGAACTGTGTAGATGCTGTCCTCAGCAATGGCATCTTGCTGTCAGTTTATGAACAATCTGTTGTCTTGGCAACAACTTAGATTATTTGAGGATTTCCATGGATCCCTTTTGGCCAACAGCTCAATTAGGTGTAACCCTGCCCCAGTTTTGGACTCTTCATTTGGTGACAAGTGATGGCTAACAAGGGCTCAGTCTCCCCATTATTTGATGGTTGCTAGATTGCTATCATATAGGAAGCTTCTACTGTGTTTGGTGTCCATACTACTCTTAAAATGCCCCTTAATATTTTCCATGTCTCCTTGTATTCCCTACCACATCAGCCATGGGCATGGGAGATCTTTCCATCATCTAGTATCTTCTTTAATTTCTTTCTTCAATGAATTGAAGTTTTATCGTGCACATCTTTCATTTGCTTGTATAGAGTTACAAGATATTTTATATGACTTGAGGTTATTGTGAAAGATGTTGCTTCTGTGGTTTCTTTCTCAGCCTAATTGTCGTTTGTATATAGGAGGGCTACTAATTTTTTTAAATTAATCTTGTATTTAGTCACTTCATTGAAAATGTTTATTAGCTGTAGGAATTTCCTGGTAGGATTTTTAAGTTTACTTATGTATACTATCATCATCTGAAAGATAAAATACTCTTACTTCAACCGGGCATGATGGCATACACCTTTAATCCTAGCACTTGGGAGTCAGAGGCAGGTGGATTTCTGAGTTCGAGGTCAGCCTGGTCTACAGAGTGAGTTCCAGGACAGCCAGGGCTACACAGAGAAACCCTGTCTCAAAAAAACCAAAACCAAAACCAAAACCTAAACCAAAAACAAACAAACAAATAAACAAAAAACCAAAAAAGGATACTTTGACTTCTTTCTTGTCTATACTCTTGATCTCCTTCATTTGTCTTATTGTTCTAGCTAAGACATCCAGTATTATATTGAATAGGTACAGAGAGAGTGGACAGCTTTGTCTTGACCCTGGTTTTAGTGGACTTGCTTTCTGTCTCTCTCCATGTAAGTTGGTGTTGACTATAAGCTTTCAGCCTTTATTATGTTGAAACATGTTCTTTGTATCCTTAATTTCTCCTGGACTTTTATAATGAAAGGGTATTGGATTTTGTCAAAGGCCTTTTCTGTATCAAATAAAATGATCACTTAGTATTTTTCTTTCAGTCTGTTTAAATGATGTGTTGTTATTATTATTGTTGTTTTAGTTTTGAATATTCAACCATCCCTGTATCTCTGGGATGAAGCCACTTGATCATGGTGGATGTTCTTTTCAATGTGTCTTGGATTGGGTTTTTAGTATTATAGTGAGATTTTTTAAATCAGTGTTCATGAGGGAAATTGTTCTGTAATTATCTTTTTTGGGGGATTTTGTGTAATTTTGGTATCAGAGTTACTATGAGCTTATAAAACAAATTGGGAAATGTTCTTTCTGTATTATTTTGTGGAATAATTTTATACATATTATTATTAATTCTTCTTTTTTGTTTTTTTTTCTGGTATTTTTAATTAGGTATTTATTTCATTTACATTTCCAATGCTATCCCAAAAGTCCCCCACCTGCTCCCCTACCCACTACCCCACCCACCCACTCCCACTTCTTGGCCCTGGTGTTCCCCTGTACTGAGGCAGATAAAGTTTGCATGACTGATGGGCCTCTCTTTCCACTGATGGCTGACTAGGCCATCTTCTGATATATATGCAGCTAGAGTCAAGAACTCCAGGGTACTGGTTAGTTCATATTGTTGTTCCACCTATAGGGTTGCAGATCCTTTAGCTCCTTGGTTACTTTCTCTAGCTCCTCCATTTGGGGCCCTGTGATCCATCCAATAGCTGACTGTGAGCATCCACTTCTGTGTTTGCTAGGCCCCAGCATAGTCTCACAAGAGACAGCTATATCTGGGTCCTTTCAGCAAAATCTTGCTAGTGTATGCAATGGTGTCAGCTTTTGGAGGCTGATTATGGGATGGATCCCCGGATATGGCAGTCTCTAGATGGTCCATCCTTTTGTCTCAGCTCCAAACTGTGTCTCTGTAACTCCTTCCATGGGTGTTTTGTTCCCAATTTTAAGAAGGGGCAAAGTGTCCACACTTTGGACTTTGTTCTTCTTGATTTTCATGTGTTTAGCAAATTGTAACTTATATCTTGGGTATTCTAAGTTTCTGGGCTAATATCCACTTATCAGTGATTACATATCATTTGAGTTCTTTTGTGATTGGGTTACCTCACTCAGGATGATGCCCTCCAGGTCCATCCATTTGGCTAGGAATTTCATAAATTCATTGTTTTTAATAGTTGAGTAGTACTCCATTGTGTAAATGTACCACATTTTCTGTATCCATTCCTCTGTTGAGGGGCATCTGGGTTCTTTCCAGCTTCTGGCTATTATAAATAAGGCTGCTATGAACATAGTGGAGCATGTATCCTTCTTACTGTTTGGAACATCTTCTGGATATATGCCCAGGAGAGGTATTGCGGGATCCTCCAGTAGTACTATGAGAATTCTGTACTAAAACCCCATCTGACCCAGAGCCTTTTTTTTTTTTTTTTTTTTTTTTTAGACAGGGATTCTCTGTATAGCCCTGGCTGTCCTGGAACTCACTCTGTAGACCAGGGTGGCCTTGAACTAAAAAATCTGCCTGCCTCTGCCTTCAGAGTCCTGGGATTAAAGGTGTGCGCCACCACCACCCAGCTGGTTGGGGTACTTTTAATGACTGCTTCTAATTCACTAGGGGTTATATGTCTGTTTAAGTTGCTTATTAGATCTTGATTCAACTTTGTTGAGTGGTATATATTAAGAAAAATATCTGAGCCAGGTGTGGTGGTGCACGCCTTTAATCCCAGCACTCAGGAGGCAGAAGCTGGCAGATTTCTGAGTTCGAGGCCAGCCTGATCTACAAAGTGAGTTACAGGACAGCCAGGGCTATACAGAGAAACCCTGTCTCAAAAAACAAAACAAAACAAAACAAAACAAAACAGAACAAAACAAAACAAAACAAAACAAAACAAAACAAACAAAAAAACTATCTCTCTGACATTTTCCAATTTTGTGGAGTGCGATTTTTGAAAGTATATCCTTATAATTTTCTGGATTTTCTTTGTGTGTATTGTTTTGCCTTCCTTTTCATTTCTAATTTTCTAAATTTGGGTATTTTCTCTCTGCATGTTAGTTAATTTGGATAAAGGTTTGTCAGTGATTTTTTCCAAAGAACAAACTCTCTTTCATTGTCTCTTGGTAATATTTTTGTTTTGTTTATTCCTATTTTATTCATTTCATTCTTAAGTTTTGTCATTTTTAGCTCTCTATTCCTTTTGGGCATTATTTCATTTTGTTCTAGAGCATTTAAGTGTGCTTTTAAGTTGGTGGTATGAAACTCTCCATTATTTTATTGTAGAGCTTTGAACTTGCCTCTTAAGATGGCCTAAGTTTGCGTATGATATATATTCATTTCCATTTAATTCTATGAAGTCTTTTTCTCTTAATTTCTGTATTGACACTTTTATTTATTGAATAGAGAGTTGTTAAATTTCCATGAGTTTGTAAATTTTCTGTTGTCTCTGTTGTTGTTGACATCTATATTTAATCGGTGGTGATAAGATATGAAAAAGGCTATTAGTAGTAGTAGTATTAGTTATATTATTATTATATCTGTTGAGAGTTTCTTTGTGTCCAACTATGTGGTCAGTTTTGGAGAAATTTTATGTTTGGGTAAAATGTTAGGTCTGTTTGGTTTATAACATTAGCTAACTCCAGCATTTTTTTAATTTAGTTTTTGTCTTGATTATCTACCTATTGGCAACAATGTGGAATTGAAGTCTCTCTCTATCAGTGTGTGAGGGACAATGTGTTATTTAAGCTGAAGCAGTATTTCTTTTACAAACTTGTTACCCTTGTGTTTGGGGCAGAGATAATAATAATTTTAAAGTAATCTTAAGGAATTATTTTCCTTTGATGGACATATAGTATCATCCCCTATTTCTTATGATTACTTTTGGTTTGAGGTCTATTTTTCAAATATTATAATGGCTACACAAGCTTGCTTATTAGGCACATTTGCTTAGAATACCTTCTTCCAATCCTTTGCCATTAGGTAATGGCTGTCCTTGAAGTTTAGTTGTGTTTCTTGGATTCAGTAGAAGAGCCTGTTTTCAAATCCATTCTGTGAATCTGTGTCATTTTGGGAGGCACTGAAACCATTGATGTTGAGAGATATCAATGAGCAACATTTCCATAAGCTTCTTGATTGCTGTTTTGTTGTGTTGTTGTTGTTATGGTGGTGGTGGTATGGTGGTTGTAGATGATGATGATGATGTGTGTGTGTGTGTGTGTGTGTGTGTGTGTGTGTGTACATGCATACTTCTCTCCTTTTGATTTAAGGGTCTGGGATTACTTATTACCTGTGGGGTTTTGGTTAACCTTTTTATGCTGGAGTTAACATTCTATCATCTTTTATAAGTCTGGGTTATATATACATACTGCTTACATTTTGTTTTATTTTGGAATACCTTTTTTAATCTATGGTGACTGAAAAATTTGCTGGGTGTAGTAGTTTGGGCTGGCACTTGTAGTATCATATTCTAGTGCCAGGTATGGAATAGGTCCCTTAAATGTAAAGGTCATAAAGTCTCCAGAGGTCTTCAATAGGGGTAAATGCCTATTGCTGAAGATGCAACAAACCATGACTGCAAAACAGAACAACCTGGACCTGAGATGGAAACTTCCTCCTGGTGGTTAGTCTCCATAGCATCAGAAGGGGCAGTGTAGGCTACTCAGAGAAAAAATATATTAGTAGTCTCACTCAGCTTTGAGTTCTACAAACAGTAATGATGACACCAACCTGCAGGGCAGCATGTATCTACGTGAACTATAATGGCGATAATATGATGATTGTAACCATGCTTCCATTGGATTTGAGACTGTTTCACAGGAGGGAGTCAATGCCTGGTACTGGAAGCCCAGTTAAAAAACATGCACGGATGGGATGGAGAAGCTCTGGACCACATCAGCGAAGTGCAGACTATCATTTACTTAACTGACACGGTGTTACACTGACTTCTAAACATGTAAGATTATATCTATAGACAAATGCTACTCTCAGCTTTAATCAGAGAACACACACACACACACACACACACACACCTTTACAGTGAATGGCAGTGAATGTGGAAGACATGGTTGTTCATGATGGTGAAGATAAATGATTGTTGAGTGCTGAGCCCTAAAGAAAGCATGCATGCCTTCCACTCAAAAATCAGGTGACAGTGCAGAAGAAGGGATGGAAATGTCCAAACTGAGGGTAAGGAGAAGAGCAACAGTGTGTCACCTTCTGGGAACAGCACAGCTATCCATGTCGTAATTCCCAGCAGCTGTAGTTACCTATATACACATGTCCTGGAGAACAGCCTTGTTTGGGGAAGGGGCTCCCATGCCTCTTATACCTTTCTGCTGACCTGGTGTTTACTCATAAATACGGAAGAGGGGGCATCAATGTGTTCAGCGTTGTATCCACTGGTGAGCCCACCCATCATCAGTGGTTGGTTTTAAAATTGTGGTCGCAATAGCAGCCTTGGTTAAATGGAATGAGTCATAAAACCAAAGTTTTGAATGTGGGAAAAAGACTTTTAGGGATGCTGGTATTGATAAAGGAAGATGAAAGCAATGAACAAATATACTTAATGGGAAAAGAAAATGTAGTGGTACAACTCTTATCCAGGGATTTTATTCATAAGGGCTCAGCAATAGATCACATGTGCAACAGTGTTGTCAAAGGCTAACACAGCAGAAGATCTCACATAGCCCAGTGTTATCATCAAGTGTTTGTTGTGCAATGTAAACTCACTATAACTATGTTGCCAGACCCCGCTCAAGCATACTTGAACACTGCACACAGCATTTGATAATAAGCAACAATGTTACTCTCTATGTGTTTACTGGACTATACTTTCATCCTTATTTTAAAACATGTTTGTATCCTATATGTTGGATGGAGAAAAATCATAAATAATTTACAAAAATACCATTCAAGTTAATATAGGACTCAACATGTTTTCAAAGCACAAGCTCGATATACAAAAATCAATTCTTTTTTTAAAAGATCAGGAAAATGGTCTGAAAATGAAATCAAGAAAGCAAATATAATACAGTAACTTTAAACATAATAAAATGCATATGGCAAACAGTGTAAGGAGACCCAGATCTCGCACACTGAAAGGACAGACAAAGGAGACACTGGGGGCCTTTAGGATGGCCACATTCTCTTTAGCTACCTGTGAGCAGAAAGCAAACCGTCCATTAGTGTTTTTATAGATACTTGAATACCTGGCAACAAAGTTTTCCTGGAAATGTTGGGGATCTCGGATAGCCAAACATCCTAGGAAAATGGGACACATTTATACTGCCAGTTTTCTAAAGAATTTCTGCTTCACTTGGCATCCCACAGTAGACACGCCACGGTCACATGGTACTGACAAGGTGAACAGAGTGGAATCAGACCTCAAGACTTGAAGTCTCACATTTACATGTATTACTGACTCCATTGGATGCCAGCTTTGTCCACTGTGCTGCTATTCAAGTCTTCATCAAAATTTATGAACACAGATATTTATTTTCTCTCGATTCCAAAACTTAGGAAATCAAGTTTCAAGGTACCAGCATCTGAAATTCGATGAGGGTTGCTCTTGCCTCCAAAACCAGACTTGTCCGTATAGCAGAAGGGACAACTGTAGAGTCACCAGTTCCATAAGAGTCACCAGTTCTATAAGAGTCACCAGTTCCATAAGGCAGAAGTCAAGGCAGTTCCACCGAGCTTGTCAGTAAGGTCTGCATCCCACACATGAGAGAAGATTTAGGTATGACTCTGTGCTGAGACTCCTCCCCTCACTACTGCACAGAGGGAATACATTTCAACATGAGTTTGTACATCATAAACATTTCAACAATATCAAGTTTCAGGACAACCTTTAGGGAGAAGAACAGTCTCTTGGCAAACAATGGTGTAATAACCTGATAATATTTTTTTCTCCTTTTTTTTCTCAGATATCAAAGGTTACTCGCAACTAAAATGTTGAGGGAAATTCATGCTATGGGTTTTTTTTTAAAATCATATTTGCAGCCTCCTTCAACTCCTTACAGATCAATTAAAGAGAATTAAATCCCTACATTAGGCCATCTAGGAGAATTAGCTCAGGCTGGACCATAGACCTAAGTGTAAGAACTGTTGAGAGGATCTTAGAAGAATTCAAGGTTTTGTTGTTGTTGTTGTTTTAATCACATGCTAACATCTTCATACTTCTTTCTAATTTAAAATTTTAAATATTTATGTCATTTCTACTACTTGCTCTTTCTCCTTTAAATATCCCCATGCCCCCTTTCAAATTAATTACCTACTCTTCTTTAATCATTTTATATATATATATATATATATATATATATATATATATATATATATACATTATGTATATCTATCTATATCTATGTCCATATCCATATTCAACTCTCTCTCTCCATATATATATATATATATATATATATATATATATATATATCCTTCAACATGACACTGAAAGTATACCAAGATAAAGAAAAAATATCTTAAAATAGTTCAATTTTGAAACTTTGTTTTCGAAGGTACTTGCTTAGTTTGTTTTCTGTTTCTGTGATGAAACACCATAGACCAAAGCACCTGTTGAGGAAAGAGTATTTGTGATCAGAAAGTCAGAAAAGGCAGCATCTTGGCTTCAGCAACTGAGGCAGAGACCATGGAGAAAGCTGCCTACTCTCTAGCTTCCCATAGATTGCTCGGCTGCCTTTCTTACCTAACCCAGGACTACCTGGTCATGGTTGGCACCATCCACAGTAGGCCCAGGCCTCCCGTATAATCTGTAATCAAGAAAATGCTGTTAGTGAGTCTGAAAGAGGCATTTTCTGAATGGAGTTTCCTGTTTCCTGATGACTCTAGCTTCTGACAGGTTGACAAAATGTATGAACAGAAACATAAATGAAAAGAAAAGAAAAACAGCTCAGAGCCCACCAGAATGGAATCACCAGAGTGTCTGAAAAAGACCCCTTTCTTGACAGACAAAAAAAATAACAAACAAACAAACAAAAAACCCCACAAAATAGAAGCACTTATAAAGTATACATGGGCAAAGCGTTCATGTGAACATTTCTCCAAAATTGATAGAGAAATTCCTCAAAAGCACATTAAAAGATGTCTTTCGCTCCAATGGAAAATCAAGCAGAAACACAGTCAGTTCACACTGCACACCCACCAGTGTGACTGTCATGGAAGAAAGAAGACTGACAATCTTGGAGTTATTTATGTCCTTCTTAAAAGCCTCTATCAGCATCATGAGATGTGATTTTAAATCCACATCTTGCTTTTCTGGTGTGTTGGGGTATCCAGGACTTGCTGTGATGGGAGAACTGGGCTCTGATGATGCCAAATAGTTTTGGTTTCTCTTGGTAAGATTCTTGTGTTTGCCTTTTGCCATCTGGTTATCTCTGGTGTTAGATGTTCTTGCTGTCTCTGGCTGGGGCTTGTTCCTCCTGTGGGTCTGTAAGCCTGTGTCAGCACTCCTGGGAGACCAGCTCTCTCCAGGTGGAACCTGTGTACAGCAGGCTCTGGAAAAGCCCAAGCTCTGGGTGCAGATGGCAACCTGAGGGATCCTGTCCCAGCTGTTCCACTGCTCCTGTGCCCCATGCGCTCGTCAACACCGGCTCCAGACAGTTATTGGAGAGACAGTGGCTATCTCACCTCTGAGCCCGGTAGTGAAAGCACTCCTGGGAGAACAGATCTCTCCTGGGGTACCCATGCACAGCGGGCTGTGGAACAGCCTCAGCTCATGGATGCAGATCAGGAACTAAGACTGACAATTCAGAAATGTTGGCAAAGATGCAGAGACGTGTTCCTTTCATCACACACTTCTGGAAGAGATTTAAAATGGTGCAGGTACCAGAGAAGGCATACATTTGCCTTGTTGTTGGAGTTAGGCTCCAAACAATGCACACTGAATTACCAGGCAATCCCACTTTCAGGTGAAATAAAAGTCTAGACAACAATGTTCATAAAAGCACCATTCATACTAATCAACAGTTGGAGTATTCACATACATATGTATATATAATATACACACAAATTTATATATAGTGAATATATATGTGTATATATACATGTATACATGATGTGTATATATGTACATATACACATATATAATGTACACACATTGTGTGTATATAGGTATATATATATATATATATATATATATATATAATGCACACACACTTATTGTATGTATACAAACAAATGTATATATAATGACTATATATACATGTATATATGCTATGTTTTTATATACATATATACACATATAATGCACACATGTATCATGTATACATACATATCATGCACACACACACTTATATATGTATGTATACAAATGTGACATATTCCAGGCTGGGTAGATTACTCCATTGATAAAGCCTTAGCCAAACAAGCATGAGGACCAGAGGTCACACACATTTCATAAAGCCGATGTGATAGTACACGCCTGTCACATGCTGGGCTCACAGGGTGGAAATAGGCAGATCCCCCAGCTCAAAGGCCAACCAGTCTAGTCAAAACAGGGAAACCCAGATTCAGATATAAAAGGTGGAAGTTATGTCTCAAAATGCAGTAGAGAGCAATAGACATCTATGTTGATGACAAGTACTGATTCCCACAAGCAAACCAAAGGAGAAACACGTCTCCACACATATGATACATGCATGCGATACATGCAAAGATAAATGGGGAAAAGTGGGCATGCCCATACAACATAACATCAAGCCAAACACAACCAACCAACCAACAACAACAACAACAAAACCAAGCAGCAAGGTAACACATAATACAAGATCCAGCGATGCATCTTGACTAAATAATTTGACATGAATGAGCTCAGCTGCTGCAAAGGGCATGAGTAACTTCCCACCAAGAGAAAATAGCCTACACTTTGCAGGCAACTGTGGCAGGGTGGGGCAGGTGACTGACAGTGAATTAGGGTGTGGAAGTTACGTCCAGTTCTTCCTCCCAGCCCCATGCTCCCAGAAATAAGGCTCAGACTCAAAGTATATTTCCAGATATCTTGGCCATATAGCTAGGCTCTTCTCTGACTGGCTCATAACTTAAAATAATCCAGTTATTTTAACCTACATTCTGTCACGTGGCTGGTTACGTGTGCTTAGGCACCATGCGTCATCTGTCTCCTCCGCCTGACTGAATCCCAGAATACTTTCTGCCTCCTGGATGCCCCACCTCCTACACCACTCTTTCTTATAGGCCATAGGTTTTTAATCGACAAGCAGTGCAGCCACACAATACACAATATATTCTCTCTATGCCAGAGTTTATTTAAGAGGTCATGAGAATGTAAAAAGTTAATGATTGAATAACAGTGTGAAAAAGCCATACCCAACTGCACATCACACCCATTTGAGCTACACCTCAATGAAGCTGTTTAAATTCAAACTCCACAAGCAAACATTAAACACACACACACACACACACATACACACACACCTTGCCATGGTTCATGGTAATACCACCACAGAGTTCAGAATAGTTCACTCGGGAAACCTCAGTGGGTGAGCCGTGTCAGCACAAACAGAAAGATGTTCAATAAACAAAAGAACCATCTCTAGGCTAAGACTTCAATAAGCCACAAGAACCACTTGTATTTCCTTAGTACAGGATTTGGCCCATTCAGTCAGTGAGGTTGAAAGAAGCTATATTTCCAGTTGGATTTTAGCTGGTTACATTCACTCCTGTAAGTGGGTTGATTTTCATACTTCTTTAGTACTTACAGCTTCAATCTCTAAGATTTCTTTCTGACTAATACATTTCCTATGGCAGTCTATTTGCTCCTTTATAAATCTATGAGTTAAGCCTTTGCAATAATTCCACCACTTCCTGTTATTCTAATGATGGGCAGAGCCAGTGTGTGCTTGCTTTGGATCTCACTGGATGATCAGATGTCAAGCCATTCTTTGGCTTCTGTCCTCGTGACCGCACTCAGTTCCTTTCTATTGCTTTGGTTCTACTTAACATTTTAAGTTCTTTAAATTTTAAGAGAAAGGAAACCAATGTATTCATATTGTATCAGTTAGGAAGGAGAAAGTTAGGCATGGCCCCACGGTTAAGGGATGGGGCCACCCACCCATCTCCAAAATTTTAACCCAGAATTGCTCCTGTCTAAATGAAATACAGGGACAAAAAGTGGAGCAGAGATTGCAGGAAGGGCCATCCAGAGACTGCCCCAGCTGGGGATCCATCCCACATGCAGACACCAAACCCAGACACTATTGCTGATGCCAAGAAGTGCTTGCTGACAGGAGCCTGATACAGCTGTCTCCTGAGAGGCTCTGCCAGAGCCTGACCAATACAGAGACAGATGCTTCCAGTCAACTATCGGACTGAGCAAGGGGACCCCAATCTGGCATCAATAGGAGGGGAGAACCTTGGTCCTGTGAAGGCTTGATGCCCCAGTATAGAGGAATGCTAGGTGAGGTGGGAGTGGATAGGTAGGTGTGGGAGTACCCTCATAGAAGCAAGGTAAGGGGGGAGGGAATAGGGGCTTTGCAGAGGGGAAACTGAAAAGTGGATAACATTTAAAATGTAAATAAATAAAATATCAAATTAAAAAGAAAAAAATGGAGAAACTTGACTTATATAAAGAGGAACATTTTTATAAAACAGAAGTCCAGGACTGTTACTCATCACATGGACTTGATCTAAGATGGACACATTTGTTCTTCCTCTACCACATCTCTCTTCCTTTCCAAAACAACATGACAAAAGGAGTGGGGGGGGGTGAAGAAGATTTACGATTTCAAGTAATTTATGAAAATATATTAGTTACACTTTCTCAGTCAGTGCTTAATGGTTTGGCTACCTTCAGCTTCACAGGACTCTGAAGTTCCACACCCTCCTGTGTGGAAGAGGCCAAAATTGGATCCTTATTTCTAAACAGAAATAAGGCCATTGAAATAAGCAAGCAGTCTGGGTCATATATATGTCTAGTCACGGTCATGCTAGTCACGTGACAGTCTTTAAAATGCCCCACCCAGATACTCAAACTTCTATTTAAAGAATATATGTGGGAATTAGTGAAATTACTAAATGCCAGGGCAGCTTATCCTAAATTCTGTAACATAACAAACTGTAAGAATTAAAGATACTTTCATATAAACTAGATTCACAATATTTAAATCTGAATTATTTCTTATTCAAAACTTTTGTATTTCCAATTGCAAAGATGGATATGCATTCCAAAGAGCATTCATGTTAGAATCATTGCTTTCTTCTATAAATACTAATAAAAATTAATTTTCCTCATCACATTTATGCAAGATGCATATTATTTTTATTTTGAAAATTTTTAAATGACAATACACATGTAAAACAAGATATAAGATAGTTTTATGATTAAAAACATATATTTAAAAATGTCTTGCAGGGCTAGAGAAATGGCTTTGTGAACAAAAGCATGATGACCCAATTTTCATCTATATAACCATTGTGGAAAGAAAGGCACTTCATAAAACTTGTTCTGTGACCCCAGTGTGCCCACTGTAGCATGTGTGCACCCATGCTTCACACTTAAACCACACCCATCATGGCATATGTGCACACATGTTTCACACCCACAGCATAACCACTGAGGCATGTGTGCACACACCTTTCACACCCACAGCATGCCCACTGAGGCATGTGTGCACACACCTTTCACACCCACAGCATGCCCACTGAGGCATGTGTGCACACATGCTTCACACTCACACCACATGCATGCCCACCTCACAGTAATAAATACAATAACAAATTTAAATGTATTTTAATAAACCTCAATTCAGCCTAGAAAAATAATAACAAAGATTATTAATACATGCATATTTATGGTAATGTGATTATGAATAATAAAGTTGCCTTCTCCCTTTTCTCTTCTCAGTCACTCTGAAGTAACCACCTTGAAGTATTCTATGTCTTGCTTTAAAATTTCTAATTCTATCCTTTCGTTCTAACTCATCACTTTTCCTATGTGGTATCTTGTCTGTTGGTAGAGAGATAGATCATCTTTTACTCCCTCAAAGTTCCTTTTCAACATTCTCAAAATGTAGACACCATTTCCTTTTTTCCATCCCTTAAACACTGTAGTCAGAATTAACTGTAGCATAACTTACCATCATAAGTGGACCTGCTGGGTTTACGTTTTTGAAGAAGTTGATGTTGTAACTGAGTCCAGTCAGGGTGTTTCTCTTTAAGCTATCAACTTTGTGAATGAAGGGCATGCAGGTTATGGATGATAGCCTGATTTTTTGAAGGACTATTAATTGAAGCAGTAATTACATGTAAAACTGTATGTTATTATTTTTTTTAACACATCCAGCTTAGTGTCTGATGGAAACTTCTATGCACTGTTGCTTCAGCAAGTGGGCAAACAACAGTTCCTATACCCGAAATGGCATCTGCACGGGATCAACTCCAAATGTTTTCAACAGCATATTTCTGAACAAAAGAAGAGCTTTGCGTCCAATAGCTGTGTTAGAGTTGCTATGTCAGCACCTGAATAGAAAGAACCTGATACTGCTGTTCCAGTTGTGACAAATTTTAAATAATGGTTTTACTTATTGAGAACTTCGTGCAGTGTAGTTTGATCATGTGCAACCTCCACTCCAACTCCTTCCAGATCCCTGCCCCACCTCCCTACTTTGCAACTGTATGCTCTTCCCCCTCTTGTTTTCTTTGAATTCATCCAGTTTATATTGGCCGCTGTATGTGAGTCTGCCTCTGAATATATCAATATGTGAGATAGTTCTCCACTGGAGAAAACTGACTTTCTTTCTCAGCAGCAACTAAATGCCACAGGCTTCAGCTTGTACATGCTGTCACAATGTCTGTGAGTTCTCTGCGCACCAACCTGTTATATATCTTGAAAACACTGTTCCCTTGGAATTATCTCCACCTCTGACTCATACAATATTGAGGAGATGAGTGTTATAGAAACAATCAATTTGTGGTTGAGCATTCTGAAGTCCGTTTTCTTCACATACACTAGTTATGGATATTTGTGTTAATTGCATCCGTAATGAACATTCAGTATATCTTCATAGCTGGGAGATGGTGATAACTATGTTTTCTCCTCCAGTCCTGTGCATAGCACCTTCTAGCGCTACTAAAGCTAGCCAGTAGCAGTGGAACATCCAAGTGACTATCAGCTAAATGTCCCCATGTTCTATGATTGAAGTATGCACTGCTCTCAGCAATAGGGTCTTACCATCAACATTTAGGAGGGAAGCCAGTAGCATTGGCACCAGACTGTAGTGTTTATGGGCTCTATAGGACCACTTTGGCTAACAGCTTATTCCATTCTGGGTACTAAGGATTTGTTGTTGTTATTGTTGTTGTTGTTGTTGTGCATGGTGTTTAGTTGGGATACTTCTTCATCTCCCAATTATAAGGTGACTCCCCATTTCACCTTCTTTTATGTTTGGATGCATTTTAGGACACTTCTATACCAGCAGGTTTCCATTCAACAATTTTTAACTAATCACTTAATTGGTACTCTGTGTTCTAAAAGTATATCTGTTACAGGGCTGTTCGAGTATTAAGCTCAGATGCCAGGATCCTTTGACTTCAACCTCAGTTAGCCAGCCTTACTTGTTTTTGTTTCATTGGATTGTTAGTTTTATTTTATTAGTTTAGTTTAGTGGAAGTTTTGTCTCTTTTAAAAGTGCAGTCATATTTTCCAACCTTACTTTTGTAATAGAATACTCAGATTTTTTTTGTTATGATTGTTTGCCCCGTATCTCATCATAATTAGTGTGAGGTGAAGCCATCTGAAAAGCTACGGAAGTGATCTGATGTCATCATAGCTCCAAGCAAAAAGCCTACTGGTGTTGTCATTAGGATCATTGCATGGGTGTTAATGACTTCATTGTACACTTGCTTTTTTCTATGATGTTAAAATAATCTATTGGTAGGTAGCTTGTGGTCATATACATCCCACACATGAATCTGTACAGGAGTTTAGCCTCTACTGTGTTCCTTCTGGAAACCTACTGAAGCTGTGATGTGTACAGAATAACTCCTTTCTACCTAGCATTTTCCTTTAAATCTCTTTGCTGTAGGTTAGAAATATTTATATACCTAATAGTATTTGTGTAGGGATTAATGTTCCTTCAATAATCATATTAGTTGTGGTATGGACTTCTTTGTACTCAAATTGTCCACTGAAGACACTTAAACCTTTCTTCTTTCTCTTCTTTCTTCTTCTTCCTCCTCCTCTTCCTCTTCTTCCTCCACCTCCTGCTCCTTCCTCTTCCTTCTTTTTCTTCTTCCTCCTCCTCCTCCTCTTCCTTCCTTCCCTCCTCCCTTCCTTCATTCCTTTTTTTATATAACCAGGTGTCTTCAGTTCATCTTGCTTCTTCCCAGTCCCACCCCCACCTCCATCTCCCATAATATGACATTCATTCCTTTTAGTCACCTGGGAAGAAGAAACCCTCACTGAAAAATTGCCTCTACCTGACTGGTCTGCAGGTAAGTCTGTGGGGCATTTTCTTAATGATTGATGTGGAGGAGACCAGCTCACAGTGTGTGGTGCCACCCCTGGCCAGGTGATCCTGGAATGTATGGGAAGGTAAGCTGAACCAACCTTGGAAAGCACACTGCTAACCTGTGTTCTGCCGTGGCCCCTGCTTAAGTTTCTGCCTCCGTACCTCCACCTTGACTTTCTTTCACACCACTTTTGGACATGGTGTTTATCACAGCAATAGGAAGCAAACTAGGACACCTAGTTCTAAAAAGAAAGACTGCAAAATTTGTTGTGGGTGTCTTTGGATGCTGCTCCAACATCATAAAACATTCTACTCATATATTCTTGACAAGGGTCTCCTCTCTCTCCATTGATGAGTGAATTTTACTCAGCTGAAGCACAGTTAGATTTCTTTGTTTCAGAATTCTTTCAGCTCCTCCTTCCTCTAACTCAGGTATCTCTGAATTCTTCCGAAATCAGCATGTATCAGAAGTAAAATTAGAAAACAAACCATGTTCTTTTCACCTTTTCTGTGTCTCTCCCACATTTTGTAATTGACCAATATCTGTTTCTTCTGGTTCCTCAAGTATCCCTTCCAGTATAAGTAAAACATGTAACTTTCATTATTTACCCCCCCTTTCTCTTGCACAAAACTAGCATACTAAAAACGATGATTTGCAGTTTGTTATTTATGTTTAACACTATTTTCAGAAAATGAATTCATATTCATTCATGAATTGCTACCTCCATTTCTGTTCTCTACCAGTCTCTGCCACCATTTCCTCTTACCTAATCTATGTGTGTATATTTAGATTTTTTTTCTAGTATTTTGTGATTACAAATGATGTGAAAAATCAATGGCTGTTGGCATCATGCTATTTGCATTGTTGGAATCCTGCCTGAGGGTGAACTCCTGTGGGTGGGGTTGTAAGATAAATGTATGTGGACTTTTGGCATATATTGCCCAGAAATTGTATGATAGAGTGGAACGGGTCAAGTGAATTTGGTGATGGATAGTGGCTAAAGTTGCAGAATGGTAAGGTAATACTCATGAAAGGATATTTGGTAAATTTCAGATGTCTTTTTCAGTCACGGCTGTGTCACCTTTCTGGAGATGAAGATATAAAGGTCGTTTCCTTATAAACAAGTTAAGTACTACTGCTTGGTTGCTGTTCTGTAGCGTTCTGCTCTGGCTGCCTCCTGATGACAAGGTTACATCTTCTCCTCCTCCTCCTTCCTCTAGTTTGATGCTCTATGCTGTTGGCCCTTTGTATCCATCAACCTTATCTTCAAGAGAACAACCGCTAAATTTGCCCAGTCTTTAAACCAGCTTTATCATCCATTCATCTCTTCTTAAAAATACTATGGCTATTATCTAAGATTTATAAATGTTTCTTTATTAGTTTCCCAATGGATGGTTTTTACTTTCCATAGCAATACAGTCCCCACCCTTTTGCACTCAACTAGTCTTTTTATTTATTAATTTTAAAAAAAAATTTTTTTCTTTTTTTTTTACTAGGTATTTTCCTCATTTACATTTCCAATGCTATCCCAAAAGTCCCCCATACCCTCCCCACCACTCCTCTACCCACCCACTGCCACTTTTTGGCCCTGACATTCCCTTGTACTGGGGCATATAAAGTTTACAAGTCCAATGGGCTTCTCTTTCCAGTGATGGATGACTAGGCCATCTTTTGATACATATGCAGCTAGTGTCAAGAGTTCCGGGGTACTGGTTAGTTCATAATGTTGGTCCAACTATAGGGTTGCAGATCCTTTTAGCTCCTTGGATATTTTCTCTAGCTCCTCCATTGGGGGCCCTGTAATCCATCCACTTCTGTGTTTGCTAGGCACAGGCATAGTCTCACAAGAGACAGCTCTATCTGGGTCCTTTCAGCAAAATCTTGCTAGTGTATGCAATGGTGTCAACGTTTGGAGGTTGATTATGGGATGGATCCCCGGACATGGCAATCTCTAGATGGTCCATCCTTTCGTCTCAGCTCCAAACTGTGTCTCTGTAACTCCTTCCATGGGTGTTTTGTTCCCAATTCTAAGAAGGGGCAAAGTGTCCACACTTTGGTCTTTGTTCTTCTTGAGTTTCATGTGTTTACCAAATTGTATCTTATATCTTGGGTATTCTAAGTTTCTGGGCTAATATCCACTTATCAGTGAGTACATATTGTGTGAGTTCTTTTGTGATTGGGTTACCTCACTCAGGATGATGCCCTCCAGGTCCATCCATTTGCCTAGGAATTTCATAAATTCATTGTATTTAATAGCTGAGTAGTACTCCATTGTGTAAATGTACCACACTTTTTGTATCCATTCCTCTGTTGAGGGGCATCTGGGTTCTTTCCAGCTTCTGACTATTATAAATAATGCCACTATGAACAAAGTGTAGCATGTTTCTTTCTTACTAGTTGGAACATCTCTGGATATATGCCCAGGAGAGGTATTGCGGGATCCTCCGGTAGTACCATGTCCAATTTTCTGAGGAACTGCCAGACTGATTTCCAGAGTGGTTGTACAAGCTTGCAATCCCACCAACAGTGGAGGAATGTTCCTCTTTCTCCACATCCTCGCCAGCATCTGCTGTCACCTGAATTTTTGATCTTAGCCATTTTGACTGGTGTAAGATGGAATCTCAGGGTTGTTTTGATTTGCATTTCCCTGATGATTAAGGATGCTGAACATTTTTTCAGGTGTTTCTCAGACATTCGGTATTCCTCAGGTGAGAATTCTTTGTTTACCTCTGAGCCCCATTTTTTAATGTGGTTATTTGATTTTCTGGAGTCTACATTCTTGAGTTATTTATATATTTGGATATTAGTCCTCTATCTGATTTAGGATAGGTAAAGATCCTTTCCCAATCTGTTGGTGGTCTTTTTGTCTTATTGATGGTGCCTTTTGCCTTACATAAACTTTACGGTTTCATGAGGTCCCATTTGTCAATTCTCCATCTTACAGCACAAGCCATTGCTGTTCTATTCAGGAATTTTTCCCCTGTGCCAATATCTTTGAGACTTTTCCCCAATTTCTCCTCTATAAGTTTCAGTGTCTCTGGTTGTATGTGGAGCTCCTTGATCCACTTAGATTTGACCTTAGTACAAGGAGATAGGAATGGATCAATTTGCACTCTTCTACATGATAACCACCAGTTGTGCCAGCACCATTTGTTGAAAATGCTGTCTTTTTTCCACTGGATGGTTTTAGCTCCCTTGTCGAAGATCAAGTGACCATAGGTGTGTGGGTTCATTTCTGGGTCTTCAATTCTATTCCATTGGTCTACTTTTCTGTCATTATACCAGTATCATGCCATTTTTTTCACAATTGCTCTGTAGTAAAGCTTTAGGTCAGGCATGGTGATTCCACCAGAGGTTCCTTTATCCTTGAGAAGAGTTTTTGCTATCCTAGGTTTTTTGTTATTCCAGATGAATTTGCAAATTGCTCTTTCTAATATGTTGAAGAATTGAGTTGGAATTTTGATGGGGATTGCATTGAATCTGTAGATTGCTTTAGGCAAGATAGCCATTTTTACAATGTTGATCCTGCCAATCCATGAGCATGGGAGATCTTTCCATCTTCTGAGATCTTCTTTAATTTCTTTCTTCAGAGACTTGAAGTTCTTATCATACAGATCTTTCACTTCCTTAGTTAGAGTCAAGCCAAGGTATTTTATATTATTTGTGACTATTGAGAAGGGTGTTGTTTCCATAATTCCTTTCTCAGACTGTTTACCCTTTGTGTACAGAAAGGCCATTGACTTGTTTGAATTAATTTTATATCCAGCTACTTCATTGAAGCTGTTTATCAGGTTTAGGAGTTCTCTGGTGGAATTTTTAGGGTCACTTATATGTACTATCATATCATCTGCAAAAGTGATATCTTGACTTCTTTTCCAATGTGTATCCCCTTGATCTCCTTTTGTTGTCTAATTGTTCTGGCTAGGACTTCAAGTACAATGTTGAATAGGTAGGGAGAAAGTGGGCAGCCTTGTCTAGTTCCTGATTTTCGTGGGATTGCTTCCAGCTTCTCACCATTTACTTTGATGTTGGCTACTGGTTTGCTGTAGATTGCTTTTATCATGTTTAGGTATGGGCCTTGAATTCCTGATCTTTCCAAGACTTTTATCATGAATGGGTGTTGGATTTTGTCAAATGCTTTCTCCCCATCTAACGAGATGATCATGTGGTTTTTGTCTTTGAGTTTGTTTATATAATGGATTATGGTGATGGATTTTTGTATATTAAACCATCCCTGCATGCCTGGAATAAAACCTACTTGGTTAGGATGGATGATTGTCTTAATGCGTTCTTGGATTCGGATAGCTAGAATTTTATTCAGTATTTTTGCATCGATATTCATAAGGGAAATTGGTCTGAAGTTCTCTATCTTTGTTGGGTCTTTCTGTGGTTTAGGTATCAGAGTAATTGTGGCTTCATAGAATGAGTTGGGTAGAGTACCTTCTACTTCTATTTTGTGAAATAGTTTGTGCAGAACTGGAATTAGATCTTTGAAGGTCTGATAGAACTCTGCACTAAACCCATCTGGTCCTGGGCTTTTTTGGCTGGGAGAATATTAATGACTGCTTCTATTTCTTTAGGGGATATGGGACTGTTTAGATCATTAACTTGATTCTGGTTTAACTTTGGTACCTGGTATCTGTCCAGAAATTTGTCCATTTCATCCAGGTTCTACAGTTTTGTTGAGTATAGCCTTTTGTAGAAGGATCTGATGGTGTTTTGGATTTCTTCAGGGTCTGTTGTTATGTCTCCCTTTTCATTTCTGATTTTTTAACTAGGATGCTTTCTCTGTGCCCTCTAGTGAGTCTGGCTAAGGGTTTATCTATCTTGTTGATTTTCTCAAAGAACCAGCTCCTCATTTGGTTGATTCTTTGAATAGTTCTTCTTGTTTCTACTTGGTTGATTTCGCCCCTGAGTTTGATTATTTCCTGCCATCTACTCCTCTTGGGTGAATTTGCCTCCTTTTTTCTAGAGTTTTTATGTGTGTTGTCAAGCTGCTAGTGTGTGCTCTCTCTAGTTTCTTTTTGGAGGCACTCAGAGCTATGAGTTTCCCTCTTAGAAATGCTTTCATAGTATCCCATAAGTTTGGGTATTTTGTGGCTTCATTTTCTTTAAACTCTAAAAAGTCTTTAATTTCTTTATTCCTTCCTTGACCAAGATATCATTGAGAAGAGTGTTCATTTTCCACGTGAATGTTGGCTTTCCATTATTTATTATGTTATTGAAGATCAGCCTTAGTCCATGGTGGTCTGATAGGATGCATGGGACGATTTCAATATTTTTGTATATGTTGAGGCCTGTTTTGTGACCAATTATATGGTCAATTTTGGAGAAGGTACCATGAGGTGCTGAGAAGAAGGTATATCCTTTTGTTTTAGGATAAAATGTTCTGTAGATATCTGTTAAGTCCATTTGTTTCATCACTTCTGTTAGTTCCACTGTGTCCCTGTTTAGTTTCTGTTTCCACGATCTGTCCATTGATGAAAGTGGTGTGTTGAAGTCTCCCACTATTATTGTGTGAGGTGCAATATGTGCTTTGAGCTTTACAAAATTGTCTTTAATGAATGTGGCTGCCCTTGCATTTGGAGCATAGATATTCAGAATTGAGAGTTCCTCTTGGAGGATTTTACCTTTGATGAGTATGAAGTGTCCCTCCTTGTCTTTTTTGATAACTTTGGGTTGGAAGTTTATTTTATCCGATATTAGAATGGCTACTCCAGGTTGTTTCTTCAGACCATTTGCTTGGAAAATTGTTTTCCAGTCTTTCACTCTGAGGTAGTGTCTGTCTTTTTCCCTAAGATGGTTTTCCTCTAAGCAGCAGATTGTTGGGTCCTGTTTGTGTAGCCAGTCTGCTAGTCTATGTCTTTTTATTGGGGAATTGAGTCCATTGATATTAAGAGATATTAAGGAAAAGTAATTGTTGCTCCTATTATTTTTGTGTTTAGAGTTGGCATTCTGTTTTTGTGGCTGTCTTCTTTTTGGTTTGTTGAGGGATTACTTTCTTGCTTTTTCTAGGGCGTTGTTTCTGTCCTTGTATTGTTTTTTTTTTTTTTTCTGTTATTATCCTTTGAAGGGCTGGATTCGTGGAAAGATAATGTGTGAATTTGGTTTTGTTGTGGAAAACTTTGGTTTCTCCATCTATAGTAATTGAGAGTTTGGCTGGGTATAGTAGCCTGGGCTGGCATTTGTAAATTTAATACATGTGTCCAAAGATTTTGCTTATACTCCCAAACTATCCCGAGCTTTTGTCCCCACCGGCAAGAACACACTCAGGATAACCGGAATCTTCTGTGGCAAAGCCTTTATTCTTACTTATCAGGAGGGAAGACCCCGAACCGGGAAAATGGCGCTGCTTATATAGCCCGCAGCGTGATGTTTTAGCACCTGATGTGGCGTGACAGCTCCTGATTCGTTGCTCGCCCATCACCCCATTACTAAGCCGCGAGATGGGCAGTGACTAGGCGTGAGTTCACTCTTGCACTTGCGCATAAGGCTTGTTTACTAGTTAGGCACAGTGGAAGCCAGTGCCATCTTACAATGGTGATTGTTCATGGCACGCACGCGATTGCTCGCAGCAAGGCTCTCCACACCCAAACTGGCCTTTTTACTTATTCTTCAAGAGTTCCATACACATACAAAGTGTCTTGATCATACACATCCCCTGCAGCCCTCCTCTGACTCTCCTGTGGTCTTTGGTACATCTCCCTCACAACTTCATGGCTTTTTGAAAAGTATCCATTGACTCTGGTTAGTACTCTCCATACACATATGAATGAGGGACCGTCCCCTAGGACTGGATCAACTCACCAGGAATCATATCCCCAAAGAAAAATGGCTCTCCTCCTCTCAGCAAAACTGCCAATGACTCAACTTGTAACTGGGTTTCAGTTTAATCTGTCAGAGCAGTAAGATGTCCTTTGTTGTGTCAACTTCCTGTGGATTTTATGTGTGTTATGGGGTTAAAAAGTAAGCGTCATTTCCTATGGCATCTCTCATTACAAGACATTGTTTTAAGGGAAGAAAATCAGCTAATGCATATTATGGGTTTCAAGATGTTCTAAGAGACTGGTTCTCCAAATGCTTAAATGACATGTTTGCAAATGGAAATAATAGCACCGCCTCGGATACTATACGG
Organism: Mus musculus; assembly: GCF_000001635.26. Taxonomy (NCBI): domain Eukaryota; kingdom Metazoa; phylum Chordata; class Mammalia; order Rodentia; family Muridae; genus Mus; species Mus musculus. Next base: position 125,455,273 of record NC_000076.6, on the reverse strand, counting down.
CTTTACCAATGCCATTTAAATGGAAGGAAGCATTATTTTGTCTAGCTGCGATGATCAAGAGTTGTCAAGGAAGAGAGAACACTTGACAAGAATTTTGAAAAATGAAGAGGGTTTCAACAGACATGAGAAAATGACTCGCAGTAAATAGAGTATTATGATTCTCTCTATGCCAGGATGTGGAAAATCTGACCTGACATATTTTGATTGTAATTTTTAACGGGGATACCTCAGCTATGCATAATGCGTTTTTTAAGGTTGCAAAGACCTTCTTGCTCTATTACACACAAAATAATACTTACTGCTTGGTATAGCTGGACTACACTATAGTCTTAGCATTCCTAGTAATGTACAGGATGAGACAGGAGGTTTGGAACTTTGAGCTCAATAGGTTGAAAATTCTGACCCTGTCTCAGAAAAAGAAGTATAAAATATGAACCCAGGCCTCATAAATAATCTTGATTGAAAAGAAAATACTGTCCCAACCAAAGGAAAATAAACATTAGAGTAATTACCATTGAAAATTTTGTTTTCTCATGTGTTTATGTGTGTTGCATGTATGTATGTATGTATGTATGTATGTATGTATGTACGTATGTATGTACAGATTCATTTACATGTACATGCTTAGGCGTGTGGAATCCAGAGACTCAGTTACATAGACTGCAGCTGAACTCCTCAATTTGGCTAATCTGACTAGCTGGGTTTCTCTAGGTGTTTCCTTGCTGCTGAGTCCTGAGGGAATTTGAAGTATGTTACATGTACTGATCAGGCAAATACTTCACACACTGAGCCACTAGTTCCACGATTGAAAAACTGAGGAGAAATTTAAGTTTTTCAGTAACCTATATCTTTCCCTTAAAAAATTCTACTGGAGCACAACTTGCCTTGAAAGAACTGTTAGTTTGAGGCACTTGGTTATGAAGCATCTTATTTTTTTCCTCTGGTTTTCAGCAATCTAATTACAAATGGGTGCTAGGAAGTACGGTCGAACTGCTCTCTTGTAAGTCTTCTAGATATGTTTCCTATGTTTATTTTCCACATGAAAAGTGAAAACTGTACTTATAAAAAAAAAGTTTACAAAACGGATCGACTAGTATCTGAGTTGAACTAGCATGGTACTCACAAACCATGTCAAAATTAATAGCAAGAACATTAACAGGACTGGAAGGGATTTAAAATCGTTATTATTTGTGAATTGCCTTGTCTTTCTCCTTTTTATCCTTTCTCTTTTCTCCCCTCCCCTCCCCTCCCCTCCCCTCCCCTCCCCTCCCCTCCCCCCGCCCGTCCCCTCCTCTCCTCTCCTCTTCTCTTCTCTTCTGCTGGCTCTCAGATCAATCTGAGGGTCTTGTGCAGTTGAGCATGTGAGGCAGACATTGGCCATTATGAGGAACAATCTCAGGCAACAAGCCCATTCCTCTCACACAGCCAGAAACCAAACAGAATGTGCTCAGTTTTGGGATGGCCCACTTGTTAATACTGTTTAATACAGACAGTGCAGGCACTAAGATCATGTTCAGAAAGTCTTCTCCTGTGTCAGTACGTTCAAGGCCATTCCCCACTTTCTCTTCTATCAGGTTCCATGTATCTGACTTTATGTTGAGGTCTTTGACCTATTTTGAGTTGAGTTTTGTGTATGCTAATACATATGAATATATTTGCACTCTTTGTATGGACATCCAGTTTGACCAGCACCACTTGTTGAAAATGCTATCCTTTTTCTAGTGTTTATTTCTGACTTCTCCATCAGAAATCAGGTGACCATAGGCTTGTTGATTTACGTTTGGGTCTTCAATTTGATTCCATTGATCAATGGGGAAAAAAATAGAAACTGAAAGTTTGAAAAGGGACTTTCAAGCAGTCTCCTTATCTGATATTAGATATAAACAGTCATGGGGGCACCTCAAAGTTTGGCTCTACCAAAGCTACATGGCATCATGAGAATGGTGCTTTAGTGTTTCTCGGAGAGAAAAGGGATAACGTATGGAAGAGCACTGTCACTGTCAAATTGCTGCTGATGTGTTGACAATCTCTCTTGGAACTTGCACATTGGTCTTTCTTGGGGATGATAACATGGGCAAGAAGCATTAGCACTGACAAGAAACACACACACACATACACAGACACACACACACACACAAAGTGTAGATATCTTGTCAGTTGGCCTTAAAGTCCATTACTTTTTAAAAGGCACCACAAATTATTTTTATCAATTAGTGTGCTTTCTGCCTTGTGTAAAAAGACACCTGGACTAACTGTTCCTTAAAGCAACAAATTTTTTGTCCTATTGCTCATTTGGCAAATATTGAGCACCTATCATGTGTCAGTCCAAGCATGTATCCCATGTTTGGAGATACAACTGGGTCTTAGTTTCAGAAAGCTTAAACTTTGATGAAGAGAGAGCCAGACAATAAGCAAACTACATAAAAGAATACAATATTTACTTTGCATTGGGAAGTTTCTCTCATGGTAGTGCCCAGTGTAGGCTAACTGACAAGTCTAGAGTGGCTGAGCTTCCCTTGATCTGCTGGGCAGTCACCAGTCCTCACTTCCTGTTGGAGGAGAAACATCATGGAAGTCCCTGACTCAGTTCAGACATCAGCATCCTCCTTGGGCATTCATTTAGGACCTCAGGTTCCTCAGCTTCTCTTTTTAAAGTTACTCACAACCACAGCATCTGTGTCACATTTGAACAAAGTCATTGTCATGATTTGCCCAAGGAATGATGGAGGACAGGATGGATAACCTGAGTCTACAGCAACAGCCACTGCCTTTCAGTGATAACGATGGAGGACAGGATGGATAACCTGAGTCTACAGCAACAGCCACTGCCTTTCAGTGATGTGGCACGAGAACCATCCTTGTGTTCTTTGTTCTCAGGCCTGCTGTGCTGGGTGCATGAAAGTGTTCTGTAGTGTCATGTGAGTGGTATGCAGGTGTGAAATGCTGGTTTTATTTATATTTCAATAGGTGTCTATTTGAAAATATGATCTCTATGTTGGGAGTCCTTAGAGTGGAAAAAAATAAGATTTGAATGTTTTATCGGCTTTTGTTTGTGATAAACAAGGAGCAAATGGCTCTTTTGAGAAGCTTGTTTGCGTCTTACTTTATTACCATCCTCCCAGACAATTTTTTTCCTTCCAATTGCAATTAATTTGAAAGCAATCTAGGCATAAATTTACTAGAAGGGGAAGTCATAGATTCGACTAATTTTGTAATACATTTCAAATATTAGAGTTATGCGGGAAATTCATTCTGAGAAGGGAAGACATTTAATTTTCACATGTAGTTGAAAAGGCAAACTAATTAAATCCAGTTTGATAAGCTTGAAATATAGCTGTTTTACAGTAGGGGTGAGTTTTCTGTGTTTGTTTCTGAAAGCACACCGTTATTTTAGTTTGTTTTTTTATGGACTGCTGTTGAAGTAGTTGAAACCATTCCTCACCTTGCTTGAGCTCCGCAATTCACAACTGCCACAGTCACATCCTAGGAAAGGAAGTTGTCACATGGTAATCAGTGTTCTTAAGCATTACTGCATTGGGCTCAGGGAGACAGTGCTCTAATGCTGCTCATCTGAGGGCCAGGAATGAAGAAACCAGAAGGTTGTCAGAGAGGCAAATAAGTCCCCACTCTTCAGCAAAGGATGCTATGGTGAAGATGCTATGTCTAAGATAGCATGTGTCTGTCTTTCTGGATTTTCCATTTTCAGAGGTTGTTAGCTGCCTTTGTTCTCAGTGATATACACATTTAACACATGAGAAGACATCTCTGAGTTTCACTTGACACTTTCATGCTTTTGGAGTGCTATGTTGGGGTAGAGACAAATGGAAACTTAGAATCCTAAGGGCCCTCGCACCACAAATGTATGTCCTTCCAAAATCAATGGGCAGGGTTAGAGAGATGGCAGGAGTAAAGTGGCCATGATTGAGCACCTACTCAACCATGAAGACCTGAGCTCTGATTCCCAGAGTTCAGGAAGTAAGTGGGGTGTGGTGAAGCACCTGTAGTCCCAGCAATGGGGGACAAACAGCAATGGGGGAACAAAACACAGATCCATGGAACTTGGTGGCCAGATAGTCTTGACAAATTGGTCATCTCCTGGTTCAATAAGATACCCTACCTCCAAAAAAAAAAGAGCCAAGGAGCGATAGAGAAAAACACTTGAACTCAACTCAACCCCCCATGAACACACACAAACACACACACACAAGCATACACCCAAATTCACAAGCAAGGCAAGCTTTGCTTGTGATAAAAGCATTTAAGATTAGTAGATGAAACTGTCTTTGCTTTTTCCCATGCCTTCCCTCAATAGGTGTCTGAGAAAAAATAACATTATTCTGATCAGAAGTTCCATTTCCAAGTGCTACTAAAGAGACATGGAAACTAAAGGTGCCCTCTGATTATTATTGTCTGGAGGGTCCCTTCTCGGAACCTCATGTACATTATCTATGCACAGGATGAAGCAGCCTTACTACTTTACTGTAATAGCTTTCGCTGCCCTCGCAAGTGTTTTGAACATGATTATCACATCATCCTTAGACTTGTGTCCAGGTGACATCCATTCATTGGAAGATACACAGAGTAGGTTAATGACCCACAGAATTAAGTGTGCTAACTTGATTAATTATTCTTAAGAAACGACTTATTTCTGTATGATCATCTTGGAAGTGGTAGAAAAGAAGACTCATGACTCTCAAGTGGTCGAGCATAGAGTCATGATTTTATTGAGTCAGTGCCTCAACTACTTGCATTACCAGGAAAATTAAATATATGTAACTGTTCTTAAAAGCATAAATTACACTGATAAAGAGGTTTATGTATGGTATTTGAAGCAAACACTGAATTGCTCTGACAGAAAGAAGAATTTTTGCTCCTCTGGCTTGATGCCCTATGAAACATTCTGATGGCCTCTCTAGACATTAGAATTTATTCAGTTATTTTCATACTTGTTCCTATTTGTGACATGATATTCAAATAAAAATAACACTACAAGAGTGCACTTTTTACTTTGGTTTTAAAAAAAGAGAGTGTGCCAATATGAAGAACTAAGCTTACTATCAATCCTCACTTCCTGCCTCACAGGCGATCCTATCACCTCCTCTCCCTCATGGTCCCAGAGTAAGTAGCTCTCATCTGGTCCCTCTTGCATCACCCCATTTTCTGCTTGATTTTTCCCATGGCCTTCCTACTTCCCAAGAGTTCACCTTCCCCTGAGGTTTAGTATTTATCCTCTCTCTGTATTGGGATATGAAGTCCACATGGCCGTGGGTTTTCCTCCTCTCCCTCCACCCCCATCTCATGAATGGTGCACACTAGGAATAACCAAGGGCTTATTGTCCAATCAACTAATTTGATCATAACCTTTAGTTCCCAGCAGAACTTGCAGACACACTGACTTGGAGCGCTTTGCTTCTTGAACACTTTAAAAGTTTCACCACCCTCTGATTTGGTGCTTGTCTTCCATCCTCTTTGAAAGACTCATTCTTAAGTTTACTATTTATGCACACAGGTTTTCCTGGGCTTAGGCTGTAGAGTCCGCCATCCTCCCCCCCCCACACACACACTCTAATACTGAGCTCTGCTTGCATTCTGACAGCTTCTAACAAAGCCAAGTGACAAACAAAATTATCTGGCATTTTTAATTCTTTAGTTTTTTAAAGAATTGAAATATTTCTTAAAAATTTGACCAATGTACACAATGCATTTCGGCCAAATCCACCCATACCTGCCCCTCTACCTCCTCCTAGAACCCTTCCCAATGTCCCTCACTCAAATTTACATCCTTTTCTTATTTATCACACCAAGTCAAAAAGTAGTGCCGTCTAAATGTGTGCAGGCATGAAGCCATCCTCTGAACATCACAATCTTTATAGCACTTATGATCAAAACACTTTGATATTTTTAAATAATAGCCATTTTTATAGAAATGGGAATGCATCAACACTGGTACTGTGTTTTATCACAGTGAATGTAGATATATGAATAAATTCTAATATCCAATAGATATGCTCTTTCCAAGTTTTACATATTGATTCTTCACTCTGCTTTGTAATTACAATACAGGCACACACACACACAAACATTTGCATGTAATATATGGTAGCTGATTTTGCATAAAACTTAAAAATTAATGTGCATCTGAGATTGGAATAAAATAAATTTAATTCTGTCTATGGCTATAAAATTCGTAATCCTTGATCTTACCATGAAAGATATGTAGAAAAATTATCTATTCAGGGCCATTCCCATGTGGATTCATTTAGTGCAACTTTGCTAGCAAGAACTTGTAAAAATGCTAATCAACCATATTCCTCACCAGTTGTGGCCTAACTCTTTATTTGTTTCTCACTTTGAGATAACTCTGAGGAGGCAATGTAGTGTCACCATGGGTAATGAATGATGCATGTTTGAAATAGTGACCTTAAAAACAGCACATTTCTCTTAAAGGAATCAATCTATGCATGGCTGCTGCCGCCCACAGTCTCCCAGCAATTATGGATTATGTCCTTCCTATATCAATGATGGAAAATCTATTTTAATCAACATTAAATTCCATGAGACTGTAACATCCTTAGTCCCCATTAACAATGGATATTGCATCAAGAAAATAAAGATTAATGGGAAATTTAAAAAAATGTACAGAAAACGAAGTTTTGTTTTGAAAGCTAAAGGTTTTGGGAAAACACAGGAAATGTCAACAGTGTTCTGGGAGCATGATGTGACTCAAAATAATGGTGGGTTTGCTCATTGAAAGTACAGACAAAGCTGTTAGTGCTGGGAATCAGAAGCATGGCTAGCACTTCTGCAATCATGAACTAATATTCCAGGACAGGTAATTAGCTATGTAGCATATTTCAGTTTCCTCCATCTAAATACTTCCTTCCGATTTTAATCTTATGGAATCACAATTCGGTACAGTATTATTAATTTTTTGCTTACCCAGCATAACTTAGTTGATTCCTAGTGGTAACATAATGGCACCTGGTGAAACGTAGACAGATGTACATTTACTCCACTGATTTGCTATTCTTCCTGAATACTCTCATGTTCTTAGACAGAAGAAAATGACACCTGAAACACAGTCGCCTTGAATGAACCCAGCCGTTGACTTCATGTTGCCTCATTCAGAAGATGTGAGATAGGGATCCAACTTCCAACTGTGCAACCAGGCACTGCACACTTCGTATGGTTTTCCTCACAAGCGCAAGTATACTCATATATACTTATATACTATATACTTAGCTGTGCATGAGAATCTCTCATCCTGTTTTTCCAGATTTGCTCTCCAGTTTTCCCTAACTAGTGTTTTACACATTCTTAAATCTTCCTTTGTTCTTCTCACCACGAAGTTTACACCCTTAGGTTCACAACCTTGCTTTCTGCATACCCTAGACAGAAAGTGACTAACAGGGAGCAAACCTTTTCTGCTCCACATGGACTCTGCAGCTCGAGGTCGGTCCCATTTCAACGTTTGCTCACTGTGAGACCTAAGAAGAAGCGTATTGCCCTTGTACATTTTTTGTATGGAGCTGATCACTGTGTTGACCTTAAAAAGTTAGTATGTTACATCAATTCAATAAATAGGACATAGCAAAGTTATTTACATGTATTAGAAAAAGATGTAAGAGGTGACAAAAGCAGAGGCTAGATCTCATTATTTTCATCCACCCCTGTTAGAAAGAGTGCCTCTTCTTTGGTCCACAGCCCTGTTCCTGCTGCCACCCTCTGCAAATACTGTCCTACTCCTTAGGTGTATTCCCAGCTCATCGCTGTCAAGTTTATGCCTCTCCACCTCTCCATTATTATGTGACTAGGAGCCAACATATTCTCTCTCTAAAATGTAACCCCTATGTTTACCCTGATTTTCTGTTAAGATTTGTAAATATAAAGTAAGAGAGAAAAGAGTCCATTGCTTTTGACCATGTAGAAAACACTCTTAATTCTTATTAGCTCTCTCTGAAAGACTCTTTACCATAAACTACTACCCTGTGCTTTGAGCCTTCTTTTCCTTGACTTCCATGACATCATCAATCTGTTGCTTTTCCTTATGACATCATCAACCTGCTGCTTCCCTCCCATGACATCATCACTCTGCTGTTTCCTTCCCATGACATCATCAAATGCTGCTACCCTCTCACAACATCATCAATCCGCTGCTTCCTTCCCATGACATCATCACTCTGCTGCTTTTGACTATGTCATCATCAATCTGCTTCTCTCCTATGCTTTTGTTTTCTCAGGCTACTCACTTCCATCTTCCTTCATCTTTGGTGTTTTCTTTGTTTCTTATATTACACTGTCTCCTTACAGGAGCTCCTCCAGTACCATGGATTAAAGTAAAATTTCTTTCTTCTTATCTTTTCCCCCAGTTCCACTTTAATGTTCCTTTGTTCTTCAACACATGACATGCTGTTCTGTTCATATAATTGCTAAAAATAGAGAATTAGAAATAATGTTCTACATGGTGTTTCCTTATGTCTCAAAGCTCATGTACACACACACACACACACACACACACACACACATATATACTTGTATATCCATCCCTGGGCTGGAAAATAGCTAAGTGGTTAGGGCTACTGGCTGCTCTTCCAGAGGACACACACTCAATTCTCAGTATCCAAGTGGGTCAGAAACATCTAGAATTCCAGTCCCAGCATATACAATGCCCTCTTCTGTTTTCTGTGGCAACTGCAAGCCTGTGGTGTACAGACATTCATGAAAACAAAGCACCCTAAAATAGATACATAGATCTATCTATGTATCTATGTATCTATGTATCTATGTATCTATGTATCTATGTATCTATGTATCTATGTATCTATGTATCTATGTATCTATCTATCTATCTATCTATCTATCTATCTATCTATCTATCTATCTACCCATCTGTCTGTCTGTCTGTCTTTGTGTTTATTCATCTTTATTTTGAGATAGAATGGTGATTTTTTTTAATATCAAAGACCTGGATGCTGATTGTGAATGTCACAGGATATTATTTTGTGCCCTGTCTGCCATTCTGGACACACTGGTACTCACATCCCCTAAGGAGCCATGGCATTTCAGTATATCTTCTATGGGACACTTCCATTACCACTATTTATTCTGATAATCTTAATCAATGGTTTGAACATCACTTTTCTATACTGGCTTTTCTTAAGTTAAAACTAAATTGTTTCTTTTATGATTTTTTTCTTGTCACAGTTATGTGGGTTGTGACATACATCAACTTCTCTGCTTGTTTAATCTGTGAGCATGCTCTGTTCAGTAGTACGTATGACCCTCTATGGCCATCTAAACAACAAGGAAATGAAAAACAGACATACATTTTTGAATAAGTATGTAATATAAATTATGTAGCTTTAGTTACATCTGAACTTAAACTGTCAGGTCATTCCATCACATGTCAGAGCAAAAACAGAGCATCTTGGATGGATTTGTGCCAAGCCATTGCTATTTCTTCACCTTTCTCTCTGACATATTCAGGCCAGCGATATATAGTGATAATAGTTTGAAGTAACTTGACTTAGTTTTTAATTTCCAGGTTAAGACTTGCCTAACTCTGGTCAAGTAATTTAACATCTCTGACCGTATCTTTAAAATAAATGATGTTATCTTGTCCTGTCAGATTGTGGTCAGCATTACATTGAATAACATATCTAAAGTCTGAGGAATACAGACATTGCATGGATGTGAGCTTGCAATTAATTACCCAAGATACTATCTTTAGCACCATTGTCTACCATCTTCATCCAACATCACATGGAACCATACATTTGGGCTAGAGTGTTACCTGCAGTGAAAATACATCAGAGAATCTGTCTGTTGTCTTATCTTTACTCAGAGCGCTCAATCAAAACATAAACTCTAAAACTTCTGTCATTGGCCTCTTATTCAGCTTCTTCAGTGACCAGCTACATTTGCATTTTGATCAAATCTATTGACCAAACAGGTGTCCAATAAATCCACTCTGGCGATCACCGTCTCAACACAACTTAGTTTGGGATGCGGTATTTTCAGCTCCAAACTCCAAAGTTTTTAGAAGCCAACAGTGATAAATGAGACTGTGTTTCCTCAAAGGGCATGTTCATTTTCTTCTGAATTGTAGGATTATTCAAGATGCTTTATGAAATAAGCTTAAGGCTGAAATTAGAAGATATAAGAGCAGCCCCTTTCCCCAAGGCACTGTGCATCAGACCATACCATAAGCTGCACATAAATCTCAGCTCTTACACCTGTGCGTGTTCTTGTATTTGCCAAGGAACTCTATATACCAATGAGACGTGATATTATAAATGTAGATGCACTTCAGAAATAATGTGTTTTCAGGAAGAAAATCCACCGTTATTCATTGTGTTGACGTGCTGGCTTATATTTTATTAAGGACATTCTTTAAAGGAGGCTTTTCTATAAGAAGCAGCAGCCGTAAGATACAAAGTTATCAAGAATAAGATAATCGAAAGTATTGTAAACAGAAGCTTTTATATAACATTTTTAAAAATTCAAGAAAGGTCTAAACATCTCTTGATAAATCTTTCCCCACATACAATCTTACTTTTGAGGTGATTGATATTAAGCACTTCAAATCCAATGGTTTATGTAAGAGTAATTTAGTCGTCTCTTTTAAAAACACAAATGTACGAAATAAAACTGACCATCCAGTTACAAAGATGCTTAGGGCATAAACCCCATAAAATCTTTATGAAATATCTTCTTTATACCTTATACAGGCTAAAAGTATGTATGATATATGCTTCCAGTTTTTAAGATAAATAATTTTTTGCTTATGCTGTGAAATACTTTAATGGTGATTAAATTATTTAAAGGTAAAACATTTACTTTGATGAATTTAAAATCAGTTGTTAAAACACTAAAGATGAAATTTATATCCTGCCAGCTTATAATGTAAACATGTTTTCCTTTAGATCTGTGGAAATCATCTTCTGAGTTTCACATTTATAGCAGCGACAGTTCAGAGACTCACTGTCTTTGACTCTTGAAATGTCAGGAAGAAAATAGTTGAGCTGTGAGAGTCTGAGAGAGATTCTGAATTCTTAGTGCTCGAAGTAAGACACATTTCTTTGTTGGGTAAATTGGAAGACTTGACAAGGTAAGCTGGAAAGAAAGCCAGTGGCTGCTGCCCATCTGTATCACATTCACCCTGGAGGAACTCAGAAGCCACTGTGGAAGTGCTCACCTTGGCAAGACTTGGAAATCATTGTGAAGAGGGACCAAAACAATGACAAGAGCCAAAGGCCAGAGAAGACCGTGCTGACCAAGTCTTCTCCACATGACTGGCCTCCCTCATCCACAAACTCACACATGCTGGGGTCACCGGCATAAAACGTCACCAGATCAAGCTAGTCAACATTCAATCATGGAGGAGAAAATGGGTTCCTGAGCCTGGTCCACCAATCAGTGAGGAGTTATTGACACTTGATAGCTTTCGGGGAATGGATGCAAGCTCAGTTTTCTTTAAGGGCATGACCCCCTCCCCCAATAGTTCCACCATGCTTTAGTGGATAGCCTGCACGAGTAGTTACGTGGCTTGTACAAATTAGATTCAGTGGTTTAGAAAAGCCAAGAGAGGACATGAAGTTATGAAGGTGAGGGGGTGAGTCTGCAATGAATTTGGTGGGAAGAAGATGGCAAATATGATTAAAATACATTGTATGCATATACGAAGGTCTCAAAACATTAATTAAAATGCTATATGTCTCTCTCCCCCTTTCAAGTTCCAACAAGCAAAAATCCCCTTCTTCAAGATCACCTTAACCAAGAGTATCTCAAAATGCTTTGGTCAGTTTCTGGACACTACTAATACCACCAGATCATCCTTAAAAAATACTAAATTATGCTGACAACCAAATGAACAATACTAAGTTGATCTTCAAACATAAATCTCATGTAGAGCTCACCAGCTTATTTTCACTCACCATTCTCTCCCTGATGCAATCTTTGAGCCAGCTTACCAAGGATCTGAGGAATAACATCAGACTTAGATGATTTTTAGACTTTGGGTTGCTCACATTGTGTAGAGTGTCTTCCATGTTCCTTGTTTTCAAATAATATTGAAATGTGAAAGTTGTCAGAACTTACAATCTTTTTGTATTAAAATTCTGCACCATCCAGCTAGTAGTATGAGTCTGCCCTCTATTACTCTGCCAGAGGAAAGTCAAAGTCTACACTGTGAAGCTCTGGGTTAACGAAGAATTCATAATATTTTCACTTGCTGAGGAGCATCTAAAAGCAGATCTCCTATGGATATGCTATAAAAAATGACAAGGTTCAGACAATGCTGGTGAATTTTTGAATCACTGAGATATCATAAATGTTCCCTAACAATGAAATATCAAAAAAAAAAGAAAAGAAAGGGAGAATTTTATGTGTAAAATTTAAAAAGATGCAATATAGCTGTTTCACTGAAGTCATAAAAGAAAAGGCCCTAGACAGGGAGTGAGGTGTCTGTTGATTTGCTTGAGTAGCATGCCTGCTCCAGATCAGTGCTTACTCAGAATCCCCCATTGTTTTTATTAAGTTTTCCATAAAAACCAATGCAAAAGAAACTTGTGTTCTTATCCCCTATAAGTGACATCACAATAGAGAAAACGGCAAATGTTGTAAAAGTAGAATGGTTGTGTGTTCAGTTATATACAACGTTGTTACACAACATTTACAACACATATAGAGTCTACTGGAAAATAAAATTCCACACATATAGGTAGAACAAAAGGAGACAAAGAGAAATCTAAAGCAAGTTTCAAGTGAAATTGCTTCTGTTGTCAGTATCCATTTGTTTTTCAAGCTAAAGACTTGGTTGTTGGTTAATGAGCTTGGGAGAGATGATTGGATCATGTGGATACTAGGTTCATCATTGATCAGTACAAATTGAGAGAGCAGATAACTGTTGACCTGATTTTAAAACACATCATCTCTGATCACATTTCACATCTCTGCTTCTTGACTGCAGGAAGGGGAGCAGCATGATCACTGCTCTCACCATGCTCAGTAACCATGGAAACAGCAACTGTGGACTGCCACCTCTAAAACCTGATGTTTATCTGAAAACTGTGGACTGCCACCTCTGAAAACTGTTGCTTCTCTGACACATCCTGTCACGTTCACAGGAAACCAAGACCCTTTATGGGTGAAGGCTTGCTTGTACCCGGGGAACTTGTCAACTACAGTGCAATGTGATTCAGATTTGGCTCTGCTGTATGTAGAGGCAAGTTCTGCCAAGGACAGAAAATGCCCTTTGACCTGAATGAGAGATAGAAAGCACAGGAGCCCCACATTTAGACTAATTCCTCCCTCATGCCATCCACTCGTGGCTTCTATTTGTCTTTACTAAGTGCTGGAGAGGGCAATAGTTGACGTTGGGTACCACAAGCTGAGCTTGGAGCTCCTTATTCTCCCAATGCTTAGGCCAGAAAGTTCTTCTAAGGACCATAGTGTGAACTGCTCATCAGCTCAAAGAATTTTTAAATTGGAGAGATTAGAAATGAAATTCAGGATCAACTACTACATAAGGTATCTAATTAAAAAATGAATTAATAAAAGAAAATACTATGTATTTTCATCCTAATGATAATTTTAATCACCACATCTGGCATAAAATTACAAGTCCCATGTACACAAACAGAGACCCAGTGCAGTTGTTAAGTCAGTCAACAGAGGATAACTGACAGGTAACTCAGACGTTCAGAGTTATCATATCTCTAAAATAAGTACAATAAATATGTTATAGTGGTTATAGAAAATATAGACAAAATAGATATAAAGGAAAGCTTAAATATGTGGAATGCTAAACCCCAAAATATAAATTCTAGAGCCCAGACATTTTTCCTAAACTAGCTATTTAGAGAATGGTGGAATTCATTAAAACAAGGGAAAGACCTTGACCAAGGCCTAACCAACACAGCTGGACATGATAACACAGAAGCTTGCCTTATTCTAAATTCCTGTAACATTTCTTTTGGAATTAGAATTAACATAGCATTTCTATGTTTTAACCTATTTTCTTGTTTCCTTAGGTTATTAATTTAATAAACTTATTAACTTTTCTTCCTTAGCACTTACAGCAGCACATATTTAATTTCTTATGGGAAGATAATTAAGAAATAAATATATCTAAAAAATAAATAAAACACTTCACAATCGATACATATTTCTTTCATCTTTCCTATCTTGGTTTGACTTCTCTAGGAAGACCTTGAAATGGGGAAATGGCTCAGTGATTAAATGCTTACTTACATAACATGAGAACCTGATTTTGGATTCAAAGAAACCGCCAAAAAGCCAGGCACCCACCCTCATCACCCAAGAGGGACTTGAAAGAAGGATATATTGAGCAGCTTAAAATGTTTCTACATGTGTTTCCTATCAGGAGGAGGAAGCTATTTTCTTCTTGCTTCTATTTATTCTGATGAAAGCCATATCAATTGGGTGCCCATGTAGCCAGATTTGCATGAATTACATGCAGATTAGGGAGCTTGCAAGTCTTGTTATGCATCCTTTAATCCTAGGGCGGGGGAAGCAGAGACAAGAGTATCCCTTGAGCTTGCTAGCCAGTTATTCTAGTGAAAACATCATACATATGTACAAAAACATCCAAGAACAAGTTTGACAGGAAAAAAAGAAACAAATAAGTGGCAGACAGTGATAGATGAATACATCCAACCTGAAGTTCTGGCCTATTCACGCATATGCACACACACATATGTGCACACACGCACATGTGCACACATGCACATGAGCAAACATACATGCATGTGACTCAAAGATAATTTTCAAAAACTCACAGACCTAATAGCCTAGAAAAATATTATTTTTAAATTTTACCATATCTTAGAATTTGAGAGTTTCCCATTTTTCTGCATCCACAAAAAAAAATCCCACTGTACATCTAGAGGAAGAAAACATGAGAATGAAGTCAGGGAGGGAAGGAGACATTCTAAATTTACTTTCCTCAGGTTCACAGATGACAAATCTCTTTATAGAATAAAATTCAGTAAAATTAGACTTCTCAGTCACTTTCCTAGCACTCAACAATCTCAAACACACTCATGTACTTTGTATTATTTGTAGTGGATTTCCTGTATAATCAGATTTTTAAGAGTAAAATGTTAATGTGTTAAGGTGATGGTTAAGATATTGGACTGAGATAAAGTAACCTGTACATGCATGAATAGTACCTGGGAAGGATGGACCAATAAATGGATGGATGACTGTATAGATAGATAGATAGATAGATAGATAGATAGATAGATAGATAGATAGATAGATGATAGATAGATAGATAGATAGATAGATGAATGATAGATAGGTGTATGATAGATAGATAGATAGATAGATAGATAGATAGATAGATAGATAGATAGAGCTACATGATAGATAAATGATAGGTAGATAGATGTTAGATAAATAGATAGAAGAGAGAGAGATAGAAACATACAAAACTGATCTGTTTGTATCATTGTAGAGTAGCCTAGATAATAATCAATTTATTCCTACATTATGCTTTCATAGTTTAAATCAGTTATTTCATTTCCAAATAACCAGACTGATTTGAACATTAGCCATATATCATTAAACAAGCAATCTAACACAGATGCATAGACTAAACACATTTTTATAATTAAATATTAAATCCCAAAAGACTACCAGTGGTTAATGATATGATAACATTTATCTTAACCCATAAAATTACTACAATTATCTAAAAATATAAAAATAACTTTAAGAATTATGTTCAAATTTTATTTGTCACAGAAGAGAAAAATAAATAATAATATCCTTTCAGTCCATATAATGTAGACTGTGTTCCAGGCTATTAAAGCCAGTACTTGAATAACTGTATTTTATGGTTATTAGTTTATTGTGACAAATAGCATTTATTTTCCAAGGTTCTAAAATATCAAATGCTATTTTAATGATTTCTCCATTTCATGGATTTAGCCTTTTATTGTACTATTTCCGGGAGATGTGATAATTTAACTTGGTGCATTGCAAACATTGTTTGTGAATTTGAGAAGATGCATTAATTTGATAAAGCAAAGGTCTTGATATATCGTGTTTCCCTGTGTGCCTCGCTGGCCTTTAGAAGATATGCGTCGTTTTCTTCCTGGTGTCTTATCTGATCTCAAAAATAAATGAACAAAAGCAAAAAGCCTTTTCCCTCTGATTCTCAAGGTGACATTTAAGACTGACATCCAGCTAGCAGAAGAAGATCTCAAAATTTATTCTTGTCCTGTGGGGATAAGCAAATCATTAATATAAGAAGGTATCAGGCCATTAAGTGCTTTAAACGTCCACGATAAAACTTTAAAATCAATGGGAACCCTGACAGGAAGCCGATATGAAAACTGGAGGACAGAAGTGATGTACTTTGAACAGGTAAGTAGCCTCACTCTACAAAAGAGACGAGTCTGGAGATTGATTTATTAAGAAATCGAAGCACCAAGATGTTGAACCAGTCTGGTCCCAGCGATTATCACATTGTGGGAGTTCCAGTACTATTCACATACCTTTGTTCAAAAGAGATGAGCTGCAGGAGATAACCAGCTGTTAGCAAAGCGTCCCTTGTAACTGGACTCAAATTAATAATCATGCTAACATTTTATAGAATAGCATGTCGCATTCCACAGGATCCAGGAACAATGAGATTCACATCTGTAAAGAGTTCATCCACAGGCATGCCTTAACACTAATACCATCTGAACTAAAAGCCACTGTAGAACGCAAATATTAAAATGAAAGCGTCAGTGGGTGCTACCTGTGCCCTGGACAACTCACTGCCCCAGCCTACCTGCCCTGGGGAGATGGGGATAGGTCGCAGGGAATCAACTACATTGCAACAAGCTCATCTAAACGCTGCTGCCCATACTGCCCCATTGGTTCCAATAAAACGTCTCTTCTAAACAACAGTTTCCGATTGGCTGGCATTGTCTGAGTCAGCAATCCTTGGTCTCTCATGCAGTCTTCAATTAGGTCCTCCTGCAGGAGATGCCTTTGCAGCTGGTCGGTCCCCCAGCATTTATGTAGAGGTGGCCTCCACCTTCCTCCTACAAGTTGGTCTTAAACTACACTTTTAATCTGCAGAGTTTCCAATTTATAGGGATAGCTTTAATTGCTTTCAATATATTTTGTGGAAAAGATACCTTTGATGAAGGGAATAGTATAAGCAATTTCTGAGTCATTATCACAAGCCACGTGAGGGCTGATTTAACTTACTACTGGATATGCACATTTTACAGATATGGAGACCGAGGGAAGTCAGATAAATCATGCAAGGTCATTGTGATTCCATGACTTGTAAAAGTCAGAACTAGCATCCTGACCTTTGAGACTACAGGCAGGACTGACCTTCGTGCAGTACTTTAATGTGTATGTTGTCATTCACACCTCTGGGTGTGTATATAGAATTCGAAAAAAAATCATTAAACTGCTGTCATTTTTCTTAGTGCATAAAACCTTTCAACATCAGAGTTCATACTCAAGAGACTTTCACATTATAGGTGAAAATTTTCTCCGTGACTCTATTTCTCTTTCTCCTAAGGCTGAAGAGAGGGTGACTGGGTGGGGTGATGGGGGAGAGTAGGGTAAAGGTTCTACCAAAACTACTAATACAGGAAAAAAAAAACACATAAGGAAACCTACTACTTTAATGTAAAGGAAATTAAAGGGTTGAATGGTGGCCTCCTGCCTGAATGGAGAAAGTTGCCCCTAGAAGCCATAGGCAACCAAATGACCATGTTCTAGAGGTGGGCTCCGTCATTTAACATTCTTGGTTAGGATCCACAGAACCCCACAAACAATACAAGCTACAGCCACAGCTTTTGGTTGCTCATCAGAACTAGGAAGTAAGATTATCCCATTGAAGACATCACAGATACTATGGTTCCAAGTCAGAGGGAAATGAAGCTTGTTGGTTAGCTTTCATAATACTGGAGGCAAATGAGGGAGAAAAGTCATTAGAAACGTACCCAGGTGTAGATCCTATGTGTTACACCAGTCAAGCATGACACGCTCTCTGGCATAGTATGCCATGGCTGTTAATGAGGTAACTGAGCCCTTTCTGATTAGATATTAGGCCTCATCCACAGGAGAGGATTAATGTCTGGGAATGGGAACCTGGTTGAAATTCCATGGCTAGCGCGGTCATGTGTCTTGCCGAGGAACCTGATTTTTGTTTCTTTGTTTTCTGAATGGGCGTGTCACCTTTACGAAATAGCTTCACAAACATGTTTGTGATTCCATAGGTTATAGCTACTCTCAGCCTTGATCAGAGATGCTTCTTTGTGCAGTGGGTCATAACTGGTCAAAAGCTTCATGATAAATAATTGTTGAATGTTCAGACATAAATGTGGCATCTATATCAACTTTTCCAGGAATCATGTCATATCAGAAACGGGAGAAAAAAATATAATGTAAGAGCCTGAGGAAGACAACAAATGTTTGAGACTGAGGCCTTGTGCACACGACATGGTTACTATACTCATGGACCCACAACAGCTAGGATTACCAGCACAAGGTGTTCCACTGAGGTGAGAGAGGGGGAAGTCTCCCAGAAAGTCTCCCCTGAGGATTTATAAGCTGATAGATATGTGCTAGTGGGGTAGGGGTTTATGAGGTCCTGCTCTTCTCTGAGAAGCTATTGATAGCTAACCCTGGCTAGAGGAGGGACAGGCAGTCTCTGTAGTGCTGTGCCCAATGGTCACTTGCCTTTGCTGCTGAAAATAACTCCTCACCCATGGCCATGAAAGTAACTGCAGATAAATTAATCATGCAAGTAACTGCAGATAAATTAATCGCACCAAATAAAAAGATACAAAATGAGGAGGAGGACTGACAAGGAAAGAAAGTGGATGAGTAAGAGGGGGAGGGCATAGAATTAGGGAAAATATAGTATACACACACATACACACACACACATACACACCCACAGACAGAGAGGGAGATTTCAAATTTGAGTATGTCCTTGTATTGAATATACAGGATCAATAATTGGATATCATATTAGCATCTATAAAATTTAAAGATCTAGCACAGGAAGAGATGTGCAGTCACCAATGCTTTTATCCCCAAGACTATATATACCATGGTCCAATAAAATGCCCTTTGTCTTCTTACTGTAAAGATGAAAATATGCATATAGCATCTTCATTTCAATGGAATCCAAGCACAAGTTTAAGGCATGGATTTTTTTTTTATCCTACCACTTATATAAAGCCAGGTTGTGTAACAGAAAACAGTATGTAAAGTACTAATCATTTTTTAAGCAATATTGACAATATTGGCACCGGGCACCCTCAAGGAAACTCAGACTCCTAACATCATATTATAAATTGGTGATTAATATGTCTGATCCTTATCTTGGCTAAGAAACACCACAGAGTTATCTTTGTTCAGTTATCAAGACAATCTCACAACACAATGCTTGTTATTAAGGGAAGCAATTTATTAAGCAAGTACCCAGTAGCTCCTAAAGGACTCACCTCCCGCTTACTAAATCTTCATCTCCTAGCCAATATCTTACAAGAATGCGCTATCTTCCTCTGCATACTATGGGGTCAAGAGTAAAGAGCTGTGTTTACTACAAATTTCAAATTCCAAATGTAAACCCCATACAATTGAAGAAATGTGAATGAGAACATTACAGGAGTTTGTTTTGTTTTGAAATGAGAAAACACTTTCTGGAGTTGTAAATGGGACTCTGATATCCCTTTCCCTACTCCTTAGGAGATTAAAAAAAAAATAACCAAACATTGAAAGATGAAGATATCCAAGTTGCTTATCATTTGAGAAGCAAGAATTAGACATCCTTTTGAACAAGCTGGATGCAGAATTCCCATTCAGAAATACTGATGTGCAAGCCATGTCCCTCACTTTGACGACCACCAACCTGAAGACAAGTGGCAGCTCTGAAAGGCCACTGCCATTGGGTTTATAAGAGCAGTTGCCAGTCATAATAACCTGCAATCCAGTTCTTCTTGACACAGTAATCATTCGAATGGCTGTCACTACCATCCTTCTATCATGCCATTTCCTGTCCTAGAAGTCAGGACTTCTGGGAAGAAATAGTATATTATCTAATTAAAGTATATTATCTAATTAGTTCCTTCACTCATATTTTCAGTATGGCTTAAAGGTGAGCCTGCCTTCTTAGAGTTGGACCCTTATCCAGGCCATTGACTCTGCTTAGCTGGAATGTTAGGTCTCCACCCAGACCAGCAATCTCATCCACTGAGCCACAGATTTTCCCTTCATAGAACTTCAATATTGCCATGATCAAAATGAAGGATTGCATAGCAAAAGTTTAGCACGTTGAATTTTCCCCCTCTTCCTTCAGTGTTGCGTGGTTACATAAGTGTTCATATCAAATGGTCAGGAAATTGAGAGCTGACAGAAATAGTGGATAGAGGTAGCTAGTGCCTGTGAAAGATGGAACCAAAGGACTCTTTAAAGAGGGGGAGCCAGAGTGTATCTTTCTCTAGATACTGTCACTAGACCTTTTGACATATTGTCTAATAAACTACATAAAGTGTACTGTAGGAAGCCACATGTGCCGTTGCAGGGTGGCGCTGGCCACCACGCATACATAAGCAGTAAAGTTTTTTGCCAAGATGAGGCTTTGAGAATTAACCAATCAGATGAGAGAGAAGTTAACCAATCAGATGAGAGAGAAGTTAACCAATCAGATGTGAGACATGCAAATGAGGTGGTAAGCATAACCCATGCATAACCAATTCAAGTGTGAGACACGCCTCTCCTAGGCCTATATAAGCAGCACCAGTTATGGGCTTGGGGTCTCTTCGCCTCTGCAGTCAAGCTCTCCCAATAAACGTGTGCAGAAGGATTCTGTTGCAGTGTCGTTCTTGCTGGCGAGTCAGGGCGCGCAAGAGTATACATGTTAATATCATGGTTCATATTGACCAAGAAAGGTTAAACAACATGTCAGTACATTGCCTTATTGCTGTAAGACTCTACTTCCTTATTCATATAATAAATAAATGCAAAACATCAGGACTTCAAGTTATTTTTGCCTTCCTGTAGGCAGACAGGTATAGTTGACAAAAACATATGCAAGTGGGTGCTGTTTCAGGGAATATACAGAAACAGGCTTCTGAAATTGTCAATGTAGTCAGTGAGCCAGAACCTTTGCACATCAATGTGTAGAGAGATCTTCTTCCTAAGAAACCCTCTATGTTTTCATAGACACCATAGCTCTGTCAGAAACTGCCATATGTCTATGTCAGAAGAAACTGACTTTCATCCCTTGTTCCAGCTGTTGAAGTTCACAGATATCAATTCAAATACAAAAATACTTAACATGCTTTCAAACCTGATTTGGATAATATAACTGAGCACCCAGAGCAGATCAGGACACATGCCTTTTAGGGAAGATTATTGAGTTAAGCATGTTGTAAAACAAGTGTATTTAATACCTTATTGTCTCAAAAAACCAAAAAAAAATAATCTTATTGGTTCAATCATATACCTCTGACTTTTGATGGGACAATAACAGTCCAGTTCTGAGCAGGAAAAGCTAGTCATTTGCTTAAATCTGCCAGTATTAGTATGGTAGGTGTCCATGCTTATTCAAGAAACTTAGGATTCTTTGTAACCTTCAAGATAATCACAGCATAAAGTCATCAAGATGACTGGAGTTTATCGCTTGACTTAAAGTCAACATTCTCTTTTCCCAACTCAAGGTTAGTATTGTCACTTGTAAATGGTACTGAAGCCAAGAAGGAAAATTGTGTCCATTCTAATAAGAATGAGACTTCTTGCTTGCTTGGAGTAAAAGATCTTTAAGAAATTGAGTTATGCCCTCATGTGGAGAAGAGCCAGGCAAAGCTTATATAGTCACATCTGCTTACACCAGGCTTTGCACTCTACTTCTTTCTGGAAGTGCTGGGCACTTGCTGGTTGCTGGGGTCCTCTTCTGGATGGTGTAAGAGACTCTAACGTTTATGAGATGCGAGTTAGATGTTATCTGGGTTCCAAAAGCTTTCTTAGCTACACCATTCTCAAAGGGCTACACAGCTTTGTGATGGAGGACTTATCCTTCCCCATCACTCCAAAGATGCTGTATGCACATCTGCTTCTCCAACTTTATTCTCATGGACTCATCTCTAGATTATAAATCAAAGACTGAATGAAGTCCTTTGCATTTGGTCTCCCTGCTTACCACTAGGTCCTCCAGTCATTACAGGGCTCATGTCTGTCACTTTCTTCTGAACTGGTAACACTCTCGAGACTGTCTCCATACAGTTTTGGGTCAATACAATCTTCAGCCTTACCGGTGTTGATCACCAAAGTTACCATGGATCTGTTTTATCTTCATCCTGTGAAATGTACAATCTACCTTGCCTTCTTCTGTACAGTAGACCATTTTTAGGGGAAGTTTACCATTCCCGATGAGAATGAAAATTCAGACCTTCTAAAGGACAGCTTTTGTTTACACCACATCGGATGATAAAGGAGCATACCGTTCACTGTACTTAAATATTCAGACAATAAATGAAGAGAATGCTCTGTAGTAGTCCAGGTAGGTTATAAATGTATCATAAAGAGTTGTAATAGAAGGTAAAGGCACTGCAGTTGGCAAGGTTTACAAAGGGAAAGTCAGTATAGTCAGAGCAAAGCATAGTCAGTATAAATCAGCGTTAGGAGGCAAATGGATAAAAATGCATGAAAGATTTGTAGACCTGAGTCATCTCTAAGAAGGGGTTTAAATTTTGTCTCAAAGCTTCAAGCAAAGGCAGGATACACAGTCACGTTCATTTTAAGAAGAACACTCAAGATGGTTGCTGTAAAATATTTTATAGTTAAACATTTTGAACAGGAGCTGTGGAGATGGCTCAGTTCATAAAGTGCTTACCACGTAACCAGGAGATCCTGATTGGTATCTGCAGAACTCACATAAACAAACAAACAAACAAACAAACAAACAAACAAAAACTGGATGCATTCGCTCCCACTTGTAAAGCTATCACTGAAGCAGTTTTGAAATGCAGTTAAGCCTTAACGGAAAGAAAGGTAAGCTTGAAGTTGGAGACGGGGGACCTTATTGGGTTCTATATGAGTTAACCAGCTGAGGGTAGAGCTGGACGACACAGCTAGGTTGTCCTAGAGATCCTGGGTAAAGGGGAAAGTAACATGAAGTCAGTTATGAGGGAAGGGACAGTCACTGAGTTTCTAGAGCTACAGAGTAACCTGAGACTTCGGTGTCACAAATGTGAAATATAAAGTCGTGGTCATCAGAGCCTTGGAAGCACGTGGAATGGGGAGCAAGGTTGGCTCATAAACAGGAGGTCCGTGGATAAGAAAACTTAATAGTGGTTGTTCAGCATTTAAAATAGCTAAAAGAGAGGGTTGCAAATGTGTCCTACACACAGACAGTCTAGATTCTGGCCCTGATATGACCGTTGTATAATCTATGTCATACCGTATTCTATAAATTTGGAGAATTACCGTGTTTAAAAGTTTTAAAGTAGTTGAGTATGATTTTAGGCAACAATAGAAGAAATCCCTTTGCCATGTATGTATTTTTAATTATACTGAAAGGAGATGAAAATTCTCACTCAAACTTCCTCCAACTTCTGACAAATAATCCCTACTTTATCATGGAAAAATTATGGAGTGATGGTTTCCATTATTCAGACAGTCTCCCCTGGTAAATGGTAGGTTTTTTTTTTAAATAAGTGTCTTTAATATCTGTGCTTACGTAATTTCTGAACGGTACAGTCATATTTAGAAAATGCATCTGACATAATTTTGCATGAAAACAAGCCTGAAATTATCTATGATAATATTAAAAAATCAGGGCACACTGATGTCTGAGATCCAAAAGATTTTATTTTGTCTTCTTCTGTTTCTCTGGTGCAATATTGATGTGGTGGGAATGGTTTACAACTCTTTCAGAATCTTTTTCCAAGCTCATTAATAATGGTTCTCTACAGGATCAGAATCAATAGCAGGAGCGTTTGCTAGGTTGGCTTGCACAGGCAGATGGAAGGTCTGCCCCAGAGTTGACGGATTGCAAACCTCCTCTGATAGAGCTTTCTGCAGGACTTGTAGGCACATCATCCCCACAGATGTTTTATTACTGGGATAACCTTAGCAAATGCCTATGTGAGTCCAGAACAACTTAGCTTTCCTACCTAGACACTTAGGTCTTTTAGCTTTATGAATTTTATGGTCCTCTCTCCTCCTTTGAGGGGGGAATGGTTCGGTTTGGAGGAAATTGCCACGAAACTAACCCATGTATGTATGCATGCATGTATGTATGTATATGCATGTATGTGTTGTGTGCATGTATGTATATGCACATGGGTTTTTCCTCCTCCTCCTCCTCCTCCTCTTCCTCCTCCTTCTCCTCCTCCTCCTCCTTCTTCTTCTACTTCTTCTTCATGATACAGAGTCTATTGCTGAACTTAGAGCTTGCTGTTTCATCTAGACTAGATGGTCAGAAAGTTCTCACTTCCTGCCATGCATCCCAGAACTATCTTCACAAGCACTCATAGCTATGCATGGCTTCAGTGTGTGTGTGTCTGTGGGACATCAGGTTCATAGCAAGTCTTTTATACACTAAGCCCTCTACCTGTCTTCTTCTTCTTGTTCTATCCAGGCTCTGGGATTTGTGGTGAGGACACCTACATCCACAACAGGTCTTTTCCACCTGAGTGGGTCCTACTTAATGACTCTGGAAACATTTTCACAGAGTGATCCACAGGAATGTTCTTTATTAATTCCTTAGGCCTCTCAGGTTGGTAACCCTAGATTGCTGTTACACCAGTTTCAATGTGCTTTTAAGTAGCTAATTTTTAATGTAAATTTGTCCTGTCTGAAATTACAAAGTCAAAATTCAAAACAATTGACTTTGTCATATTTCACTTTTTTTATTGGCAAAGGGGAGATGAGGTCTCAAGATCATCCAAGATAATGACATTGTAAAAAATAATTAAATAAAAAATATTTGAGGCCCATCTGGCACTTTTTCAAATATGGTATCCTGTTTTATGTTGAGACACATAAATGATACTTTAGCATGGCATTTAAAATGCAGCTGCTGTGACTGAGAAATTGAATTTCAATTTTCTGTAATTTTAGTCTAAGTGGCTGAATATCAGATAACATAGCTTGAGAGAAAGTAAAATATAATGTCTAAATGAAGAGGAAACACAGTCTTCTCCTGAAGTACTTTGTCTAGAATTAAAGTTCTGGTGGATGTAAGTCTTGCGTCACATATTGAAACTGGCATCTGGCACCGTTGTCTGGCTAAGGCCCTTCAGCTGGATTGGGCATAGGTTCTAAGAAAGAACTGCTACTCTTCTGGTAAATAGATAAAGCCTTAAACTGACTCTGAATGATTTGTTATTTCACCCATAGAATAATGCATCTCTCATTTCTCATTAGAAAAACATTTATTAGCAATACACAGTGACTAATACATAGACCTGCAGCTGGCCAAGGTGCAGAAATAAAAGACAGTTGAGTAGTGAAACCAAAATGGGGTATCTGTGTCATACCATCTCCTCTTGAGACTCAGGGATCATTGTGGAAGAGATGGCAGGAAAGCTTAGAGCCAGAGCTAGTGTCTTACGGACACAGCAGGGCAGACACACATATGAATGCACAGGATTGTGATAGGGTGCACAGGGCTTGTGCAAGCTCAAGCCACACCATCATGGAAAGAGGGGCAGCCATGAAGCTCCATCCCCAGGAGCTACTAGAAACTGATAAATGCTGGGACTAAGGAAGTCAGTTCTTTTCAAAGATTTTATCCCTTGGTAGACTGACTGCACTCCTATTGAAGGCTAACCATCCAAAAATGTTTGGGCAATGAATATTGTTAACAGGTTAAAACAGAAATTGACAGGACACAGTGTGTGTGTGTGTATGTGTGTATGTGTGTGTATGTGTGTGTATATGTGTGTTTGTGTGTATGTGTGTGTCTGTGTGTATGTCTGTATGTGTTTGTGTGTGTTTGTGTGTGAATGTGTGTGCCTGTGTATGTGTCTTTGTAAGTGAGTGTGTGTTTGTAAGTGAATATGTGTGTGTGAGTGTATGTGTCTCTGTGTGTGTGTTTGTGTGTATGTGTGTGTCTATGTGTGTATCTGTGTGTGTGTCTGTGTGTGTTTGTGTGTATGTGTGTGTGTGAGTGTTTGTGTGTGAGTGTGTGTGCCTGTGTATGTGTCTCTGTGAGTGTGTGTGTTTGTAAGTGAATATGTGTGTGTGAGTGTATGTGTGTCTATAAGTGAGTGAGTGTGTGTGTTTTTAAGTGAATGTGTGAGTGTATGTATCTGTGTGTGAGTGTGTGTGTGTCTGTAAGTGAGTGAGTATGTGTGTGTGAGTGTGTGTGTGTCTGTAAGTGAGTGACTGTGTGTGTGTGTGAGAGTGTGTGTGTGAGTGTGTGTATGTGTGTGTGTGTGTGTGTGTGTGTGTGTCGGTAAGTGAGTGACTGTGTGTGTGTGTGTGTGTGTGTGTGTGTGTGTGTGTGTGTAGGGAAGGGGACAAGATCTGGGATGAGCTTAGGGAGGAAGATGTGAATATGGTTAAAGTATTTTATCTAAATTCTCAATGAATTAATACATACATATATTAAAAGGGATTAATGGGGAAATTTTAGAATAAGTTTGTACCTTGCACAAAGCTCTGACAGTGAAATGAGTGGGAAAAGTTAAGTCAAATATACATGTACCAAAGTGAATATTTTTATGTTCAAACACACAAAGGAGACTGGGAATAGTCTAGAGGAATTACAAGTTAAAAGCAGAAAGGGAATACAAAAACTCAGAAATCTGTAACATTAATAGCAACACAATTACGTTTCAGACTTCTATGTCTGCTGTTCCCACATCCATGGATTCAACCAACCCCAAAGTGAAAACAATAAAAAAAAAGCTAGTTTGACCTAAAGTTTGAGCAGATGTGTTCCCTTGTCACTCCTTAACAATACATTTCACATCCTTGTCCATTCTGTTTCATTTCATGAGATATAAAAGATGATTTGTAGATGACATAAATTATGCAAGAGAACAATTGTGAATGATATGTGAGATGCTATGACATGTTATGTAAGAATACAAGCCTCTGTGGGTCAGCTCTTCTTCGCAAGAATGGGATTAGTGGGCTCTAAAAGGCGGTCAAGGGGGAATCATTTGTCCAGTTTAGGGCATGAGCATGTGTTGCGAAGGCATCATCTGTAAGAAGAGGGCCCTGACCTTATCAGAGTCCAGCCAGACTGGCACCCTGGTCTTGGGCTTTGATTATACATTATCTACACTGTAGCACATAGTTACATACAGAACCAGGACAATAAACAAATACGGTGTGGAGCAAAACAGTTTGACGATTTATTTTGATATAACATGAGTAATTTAAGTTATGGCCACTTGAAGGTTTTTTGGTGTTTTTTGTTTGCTTGTTTGTTTTGTTTTGTTTTGTTTTTGTTTTGAACAGAACTTTGAGATTTTTCCTAACTCCTGTTTTCACTTGTTTTGTAGCTTCATTGTGTTTCACAAAATAAAAACATCACTTCCTACCTCTAGTTACTGACCTGAGTTGAGACAGGTCAGATGTGGCAATGCCTATCTGTAACCCCAGCATTTCTATGATGAGATGGGAGTAGAGACAGGAGAATTGCCCAGGAGCTCCCACTCTTGCTCCCCTGGAGTGTGTGGCAGGAAAGCCAAGAGAGGAACTTCCTCAACAAAATGGAAAAGGAATTGATTCCCAAAAGCTGTTGGATGTTTGATCATCTCCCAAACACTATGGAACATACATGCATGGGCATGGACAGACACACACACACACACACAAACACACACACACACACACACACACACACACACACACACACACACACACACTCACACACCTTCCCTTCTTTTCTTTTCCTTTTTTCTCTTGATTGTTCAAGACAAGGGTATCTCTGTGTAGCTCTGGCTGTCCTGGAACTTGCTCTGTAGAACAGGCTGGTCTTGAATCCACAGAGATCCACCTGCCTCTGCCTCCCAAGTGCTGGGATTAAAGGCATGCACCATCAACACACACTTTCTTTAAAGATTAAAGGCATTAAAACAGATTATCTGACAACATAACTCTAAAACATAGACAATAAACAAAAGGATAATGAAAAAATGTTCAAGATTACTAATCATTAAATAAATCCAAGTCAAACGCAGGCCACATAATGTCTTACACCACCCCCTCCCCCCTCCCCAAGCAGAAGGGATAGTATGGAAACGACCGCCAATAGCATATACTGCTAAGAGCACAGAGTACATTCCAGTCTGTTGCTCTTAGAATGTGAAATAGTGAGGCTGCTATGGAAAATTGTGTAGAATTTCCAAACAGAACAGCAACACATCTGTCCTCTGATCCAGTAACCATGGCAGCACACATGTAGACATAGCAAGAAGGAGCAGCATACAGGGAGATACCTGCCTTTCTGGTTTATTGAAAGGGACTTGGAATACTCAAGACATCTAATTAACCAGGACTTCCATGAGAAGATGGACGCCTAAATAAAAAAAAAAAAATACTACACTATGTACTATGATTCAGCCATTGAATAGAAACAGTCTCCTACTGCCGTGACAACATGGTGAACTGGCGGGTGTTATCAAATCTAACAGGCAAGAAAGACAAGTAGGCCACCCCCAACGTCTATTGGTGGAAACAGAGATCTAGTTGTAAAGACCAGAATGGTGGCTGCAGAAAAATGTAGGGAGGCACTTGGAAAGAGAGAGTGGTTAGCAGGTCCCAGGGAATTGTTGGATAGAAGGAATGAATTTGCTTTTCTAAGGCAGAACAGAGCATTGAGAGTTGACAATAGTCTTATCTCATAGACAGATTTATTTTCATTTTATTGGTTATTTTATTGACATTTCAAATGTTATCCCCCTTCCCAGTTTACCCTCCACAAACACCTTACCCACTGCCCCACCTGCCCACCCACTCCTGCCTCACCACCCTAGTATTCCCCTACACTGGGACATTGAGCCTCTAGAGGACCAAGGGCTGCCCCTCCCAGGGATGCCCAAAAAGGCAATCCTTTGCTACATATCCAGTTGGAACCATGCATCCCCCAATATGCACTCTTTGGTTGGTGGTTTAGTCCCTGGGAGCTTTGGGAGGTCTGGTTGGTTGATATTGTTGTTCCTCCTATGGGGTTGAAAACCTCTTCAGCTCCTTCAGTCCTTGCCCTAACTTCTCCATTGGGGTCCTGGCACTCAGTCTAATGGTTGACTATGAGCATCTGCACCGGTATTGATAAGGTTCTGACAAAGCCTCTCAGGAGACAGTTATTCCATGCTCCTGTCAGCTTGGCATCAGCATGTGTTTGAAGATAGGATGGATCCCTAGGTGGGGCAGTCTCTGGATGGCCTTTCCTTCAGTCTCTGCTCCACTCTTTGTCCCTGCATTTCCTTTGTCAGGAGTAATTCTGGATTAATATTTTTGAGATAGGGGGGTGGCCCCATCCCTCAAATGGGAGCCATGCCTATCAACTGGATATGGTCTCCACAAGTTCTATCTTCCTTTTGTTCGGTATTTTGGCTAATGTCCTCCTTGTTAGGTCCTGGGAACCTCTTGGGTCACTGGCATCTGGGACTTTATAGTGGCTAACCCCAGTTCCCCCTCCCCCACTGCTAGTCCCCTCCTTTCAAATAATGCTCCCTTCACAAAGGGATCATAAATGTTTGAAGCCAGGCAGTGGTGGTGCACGCCTTTAATCCTAGCACTTGAGAGGCAGAGACAGTTGGATTTCTGAGTTCGAGGCTAGCCTGGTCTACAGAGTGAGTTCCAGGACAGCCAGGGCTACACACAGAAACCCTGTCTCAGAAAACCAAAAAAAAAAAAAAAGCAAACAAACAAAAATAAATGTTTGAAACGAAAAATATGTCTGTGATCCTGAAATGATCAATAGACAATGTATGTGTTGGAATGTTAAATTCTACTCTGTGAGTACTCACAAAGTGTTTAGAAAACAGGATCTGGCATAAACTTGGTACCAAGAGGAATTTCATATTTAGGACAAGAATAGATGGTATCCTGAAGGAGCAGAGCTGAGGTAACGTCAGGTTTTCCTTTCCTCACTGGAGTCTCCACTTGGGCTGTCTTGTTACTGTGAGCTCATTACCTACTCTGTCTTCATTCCCTCTGCTCTTTCTGCTGCCAGCCTCTGGAACTCTGCACCAGGTCTCTAGAAGAACAAATTTCAAAAATAATGCTACAATGTGATATATTACCAAGTATCTATGGAGTGATTTTACTTAACAACCCAGAGTATACCTTTCAGGCTAAAAGGATAATTAGACATATTGAACAGGAAGTAACATTCATAATATATAAAGGTATGTTTTAATGTTTTATAATTTTATGTGAATAGGCATGAATGTGTGTCGGTGCATCCCATTGCATCCTTGGTGCCCACAGAGGCCAGAGGGCTTCAGATCCCTTGTAACTTGATTTGCAGGTGTTTCCCAGTTATCCCATGTGGATACTGGGAATCAAACCCAGGTCCTCTGGACAGCAGTCTCTCTCTCTCCCTCTCCCTCTCCCTCTCCCTCTCCCTCTCCCTCTCCCTCTCCCTCTCCCTCTCCCTCTCCCTCTCCCTCTCCCTCTCCCTCTCCCTCTCCCTCTCCCTCTCCCTCTCCCTCTCCCTCTCCCTCTCCCTCTCCCTCTCCCTCTCCCTCTCCCTCTCCCTCTCCCTGTGTATGTGTGTGTGTGTGTGATATTTTGTAAAATTTATTTATTTTATGGTTACATGTGTGTTCCGACATACATGTTTGTGTATCATGTATCTGTAGAAGCCAAAGAGGTCAGAAGGGATCATTTAATAAAGCCCTCTTTGAGCTGCCATGTAAATGCTGGTAACTGAATGCCCTACAAGTGCAATAACCACTGATCTACTGAGTCCTCTCTCCAGCCCCCAGGAGATGTATGTTTTAAGCAACAGATGCAAGGTTCAGAACAGTATACAGTTTGCTGTCCTCTGAAACAAGCAAAGGCAAGGTTATCTATTCAGAAACAACAGCGCATGATAACCTAATAAAAGTGACTTCAGAAGGATAGAAACAAGAGTAGAAGCAAGCATAATTTGACTTTGAACCAACTTAAAGTACTACCTACATAAAAACTAAATTACATTAAATGTTAAAAAGACAAAAACTGTCATTTAATTATTATAAGTGTAAAAATACATCTGTTACAAAGGCATATGATTTTAATCATAGCAGCAACTTAGAAAAGACGTTTTCTCAAAGATGTTAAGTGACTAGGTGATTCGTATTTAATATGCAGATATCTTATTATGCACAGAATCACCCACATTTCTAAAAATTCTTTGGGCCCCTCCTACACCACATAGTAGTGGGCTAGCAAATGAGCTTGAAAAACATGTTTTATTGGGAAATTTTGGTTTGTTCATAGAGAAATGCATTGATCATACTTTGAATAATTGTCATTAAATATTAAGTTGTCATATATCAAAAATCTTTAAGTTATCAAAACTTCAACAGATAATAGAATATAGCAAAATTATGTGTAAAGTCAGTAAGAGGAGTTGTGTGCCATTTGCAAGTTGTCTTTATTTACTCATTTAGAAACATTCATGTTTACAAGTCTAGTTACTTCCTTAACCTTACTGGATAATGTTATATAATGAACAGCAAACATAGATTTATAATTCTAGTACAAAGCAAAGCCTCTCTTTTAGTCAGGGTTCTCTAGAGAAAGAAAAGCAACAGGATGTGAGAGTAAAATATTGTTTCTGACAGTAGTCAAAGTTCACTCTGACTCCGGAATGTAAAGAGAAGACACTATGTTCCTCTCTGTACAGAGAGTCCTGGTTCACCATCTTTACAAAGGACACTGGGAGCTGCCTGATACCATTACTATGTTGCCTTTCTACCTAATACACAGAACTGGTTGATGCTGCTTTTCAAATCTAAGAGCTTTGAGTAATACTCTAAATCTTAGATCTGATTAAATAGTTAAAGCAGGTCAGGGATATTTGCAGAAGAGAGACTGAAAGACTGAAAGAACCAGAAGAACAAACAGCAAGTTTTGCTGTGAGATTGTATCTCCTGGAAATGTCAGATGCTGCAGCCGCCAACATAACCATCTAAACATCTGCTGAACAAGGACAACAAGAGTGGAACTGGGAAAGTGGACAGGGAGAAGACCATGTGGCCTAAACCCTCCACAGAAACTACAGGCAACTCAGGAGCAGTGAGACAGAAGCAGTCTTCCCCAGAGAAGAGCATGCCAATTGTTTATTCAATGCCATATGGTCAGACCTAAAACCACTGAGAAGTAAGACTATATAAACTCCATGGGTATGTATGTATGTATGTATGTATGAATGTATTATGTATGTATGCATTTATTTATTTATACACACATATACACACACTATACACACACATGCACACTATCACTGATAACAATTAAAGAAAAAGAGGATATGAATTTTAAGAAAACAGGTATGTTTGTGTGTGTGTGTGTGTGAGAGAGAGAGAGAGAGAGAGAGAGAGAGAGAGAGAGAGAGAGAGAGAGAGAGAGATTGGAAGAAGGAAAGGGAAGGACAAAATGATGTAATTATCTTATCCCCAAAAATTTATATAAGAAACACCATGTAATAGGAGTTTACCTAAGGAGAATTGTAATAAATGCAGATGCGTCTAACCTGATCGATCAACCACAAATTGTGTATGCTCTAAATTATTGACACGTGCTTAGTGAGAAGACAGAGCCAAAGGAAATAGGAAAACAAGATCCTACAACCCCACACAGGGACAAAGACACATACTCATAGACTTTGTGCCCTGCATTCTGCAAAACCCTTAAGAGTATTTCCAGAGGAATCTCTGAACAGAGTAAGAAATGTCAAGGCTATTTAAATGCATTCCAGTTCCTATGGAAGACTTGATGAAGGTCTTCAGAACTTTGAAAATGTAAGGTGTTTCAGGAGAGAGAAAATTAAAAGCTTGTGCTGGCCCCAAAGAGGAGCATGCCCACAGGACGTTTCCATTATCACAAGGCAAGTGTGTAACAATTTGTTTCAAGTTCAAAGGTTCTATGCTGCATAGTTGCCCATTAAAACAAATGGAACAACTCAAAAGCCTCACAGATTTCTTAAATCTTAAATGATTCACAAGGCCCCTTCCCCATGGTTATAGTAGCAGTAAAAACTACTGGGGAAAGGGGGCTTTGAGCTGCCCAGCTTCCTCCAGCTCTGCAGAGCTCTCCAGTAATGTAGCTTTTTAGCTTTACCTAAGAGTGTGTGGGGTTCTCTGTGATACAGCTGCCTTCAGACATCCATACTTCTATAAGTAACAATCATGTAACTTTTTGTAAAAAAAAAAAAAGTTTCTTTTTGTTCTATAGTTCTTTGTCTGTATGATTTTATATATCTACTTTGCTTGTAAATTCTTAGTGGGTTTTTCTTTTATAGCACTCCTAATAAAATCTTCCCTGGCTCAGCTCAGCTTCTCCTGGCTCAGCTGTCACCAGTGTCTTCTCCATCAGCGAGCTCAATTCTCTTTCCTCCACCTCTTATTTTCACTCCTCTCCTCTTCTCTAGCCTTCCTTAATCTTCTTTCTTCTCTTCAGACCCCACCCTTCTGTCTTCTGGACCCCACTTCTGCTACTCCCCAATGCCTCCACCTCCCTTCTAGATCCTGCTTCCTAATCCTATGATGCCCCTCTCCTCCTACTCCTTACACCTCTTGCTAGGAACTCAATCAGCCTCTACTCGCTTTTGTATCCTCTCCTGTTCCCAGAAGTCCAAGAGCCTACCATTACTGAAGAGTATCAGGTCATTTAAAGGGCCAGGCACATAAAATATTTCATACTAGACCCTCATCCTTATCCCTCCTATAAGCAATTCCAACAAACTCATTAGCTTTATGAGTTGAATTTGATGGAATAATTATTTTCACTTGTGATCAGTGTACTAGGTGGGAGGTATAAATATGTGTTCTTATCTCCCAGGAATCATCAAAGAATACTTAATAACTAAAGATGTACAAGATAGAAATAAGACCATTCAACACAGGCCTAATGATAATGTCACAGAACTTTATGGATCATTAGGAGGGAGAAATTTGTTAAGTTATGGTCACTTCATAACTCAAAAATATGTAATTTTATTTAAATGAAAATAATTAATTTTAATTGAAAATTTGCAATCTATTAGATAAACTATGATCTAATGAATCAGGCAAGAATACAAAATACATGGGATCCTAGGTAGGTAAAGTTCTGAAAATAGTTAGACTAGTTTAAACTGTTTAAACAGGCTTTGTTATTGGGCATAAATTTGCATATCCTAAGGCATCCTTGGGACATAATCACTTTTGTTCCAAAAGAATGGTAAGGTAAGATAATTTTCTAAAAGATTTTTGAAATAATGTCCACTGAGACACATTGATATGATACATGGTTCACTTAACACTGGGCATTATATATAAAGTCAGTTGAAAGCTTAAAATGTATTTGCAAACTGAAGGACATCACCATTATTAATATCAAGTCACCTTTCTAAATTTGCCAGAATGATCTAAAATAAATATCAGTATATAAGGTTTTTTATTCAGGTTTATCATTTTATATCTTTTGAGACATCATCTCATGTAGTCTAAGATGGCCTCAAGCTCCTGCTCTTCCTGCCCCAGCCTCACAAATGCTGGGTTTTCAAGCATCACCATGTCTAGCTCCTGAAAGCCCTACAGAGCAAGAGTAACACAGAAGAAACAGGAGAGAGGGAAGGACAAGGGGAAGCTGTGTGAAGCAATCCTCCACATGTTAAGTGTCCCTCACATCTCAGCATCCAGACTCCCTCTGTCTGGCAAACCCTGAAGATTGTAAAAGGTAAATCAGGATTGGGGCCATTTCACAGCGAGGTTGGAAATAACCCAGGAACAGAAGCGCGTCTGTGACTTACTGAGGTCCTTTTGTGATGGAGTATCTCCGGCAGGCTCTTCTGGGTGAGCTAAGCTACGAGCTTCCCTTTGAGGCAGAGAGTGGTTGAATATGCTTAAGCCCATGCAGAGGCATGGGAGATGAAGAATAAATGTTAACCTGTTAACAGCTCCAGAACTCGGAAGTCAAGAGCACACTACTCTCCTATTTTTCAATTCTGTCTGTGATCCTCGTGAGAGCTAAATTGTAGGAACCAATCTGAGTGTGATTATATGGCTGTGAAATAGAACTACTTTTATATCTGTTACTTTTTAAAATGACTGAATGAAAAAAACCCACTAGACTAAATTTTCAAGATAATTGTGTGGGTTTTTTTTTTAAAGTATAGTAAGGTGTATATTCACTCCAGAGAGGGGAAGGAGTACTGGGGCAGAACCAAATGAATGGCAAGACTAAATAAGCTTTTTTTTTTTTTTTTTTTTTTGGAGTTTGCTGGATCTATATCTGAAATGTCACATCCATTTCTACCTAAGATGTTCTTTAGGATTCTGTCCACTTGAGACGTTCTTACTTTATAACTTTAATTACTCCCAAATAACATAATCCTAAGGCTCTCCACGGAAGCCTTTCTGAGAGCCACCTAGTCCTTTATTACCAGGCAGAAGCTGTGTGAATCCTGTGTAACCTGAGAAATCTCACGATAACTACATTTTCTCTTTTGGGTGTCAGTGCATCTGTCGGGGAGATTCTGGTCACCGTGGCAGTAATTTGATAATGCTTAGGCTCCTGCTGGTCACCTCCTCATCTCCTAGTTAGGCTTTTCCTGCGCAGAGTCTCTCTACACTTTACACACTCGTCAGCACGACCCGTTTATTTGTCCCAAGGACGGTTGCCTTCGTACTGTAAATCGTGACCACCTTTCCTCAAACCTAGACAAATAAAAAGAGTATGAAGTACTAAGAAAAAAAAATCCAAAACAGAAAAATGAAACATTTAACCAGCTCTAGCAAAAATGGTTGATTTACCGGAAAAACAGTTGTTCCTATCCCACCGTGCTTGGGCCTAGGATCGCCCTGTCAGTGCCTTTTGATTAGGTTAAAAACACTTTCTTTTAGAGAGATGGCCATTGTTCATATACCGGTGGATGGCCCCACGCACGTGCATGTGGACTACACTAATTGGGCTCAATGAATTATTAATAACGAAAATCACAAAAGCAATCAGAAAACATAAATTTGGAAGGTGTCTTAGGCAGGGCTGCTATTGCTGAAGTGAAACATCACATCTAAGAGATGGAAAGGTCAGCCCAGAACTATCCAGATCAGAACAGTGATAGAGTTGGCCACGAGGGGGAGCTGAACGGAGGTAAAGATCCACGGGTATGCCTAATGTACATCATATAAGCCTATGAAATTTACTGTAAATAAAAGAATCACAGAGGAATGGATACAAAAAATGTGGTACATTTACACAATGGAGTACTACTCAGCTATTAAAAAGAATGAATTTGTGAAATTCCTAGGCAAATGGTTGGACCTGGAGGGCATCATCCTGAGTGAGGTAACACAATCACAAAAGATCTCAAATGATATGTACCCACTGATAAGTGGATATTAGCCCAGAAACTTAGTATAGCGAGATATAAGGTACAATTTGCAAAACACATGAAACTGAAGAAGAACAAAGACCAAAGTGTGGACACTTTGCCCCTTCTTAGAATTGGAAACAATCACCCATGGAAGGAGTTACAGAGACAAAGTTTGGAGCTGAGACAAAAGGATGGACCATCTAGAGACTGCCATATGCAGGGATCCATCCCATAATTAGCCTCCAAACGATGACACCATTGCATACACTAGCAAGCATTTGTTGCAAGGACCCTGATATAGCTGTCTCTTGTGAGACTAGGCCAGGGCCTAGCAAACACAGAAGTGGATGCTCACCATCAACTATTGGATGGATCACAGGGCCCCCAATGGAGGAGCTAGAGAAAGTATCCAAGGAGCTAAAGAGATCTGCAACCCTGTAGGTGCAACATTATGAACTAACCAGTACCCCGGAGCTCTTGACTCTAGCTGCATATGTATCAAAAGATGGCCTAGTTGGCCATCACTGGAAAGAGATGCCCATTGGACAGGCAAACTTTATATGCCCCAGTACAGGGGAACGCCAGGGCCAAAAAATGGGAATGGATGGGTAGGGAAGTGGGGCGGGGGAGGGGGGGACTTTTGGGATAGCATTGGAAATGTAATTGAGGAAAATACGTAATAAAAAAATGCTTTCAATTGAAAAAAAAAAAGAATCATCAACCCTACCCCTCAAACATTCATCCTTCCAACACACACATACTTCGCAGACATATAAAATAAGGTATCAGGTTAATTCCTTTACTGTACCAGTAGACTGATTGGGTGTTATCTCTTAACTATGGGAAAGAAACACCTTAATCATCCTGTTAAGAAAGGTTTTCTCCAGGCCACAAACAGCTTAATGAGCCCCTGGGGTTATTTTATCATTCATAATGAAGATAAAACTCAGAATTCCAAAGTTTTATGAGATTATTATTATTATTATTATTATTT
The DNA here is from genome assembly GCF_000001635.26 of Mus musculus. NCBI lineage: Eukaryota > Metazoa > Chordata > Mammalia > Rodentia > Muridae > Mus > Mus musculus. The sequence goes on along the minus strand of NC_000076.6, from coordinate 125,417,753 downwards.
TGTGGATGTCTCTGTATAATGAAGCCTACTTCATAAATCCCTAACCCTGTCTGTTTACTTCATCCAACTTCCACTGTGCAAATAAATCGGCATTTCACTCCGAGGCTCATGACATAGCACCGGCTATTAAAAATAAACGTATACATCGTCCCCACTCCAAGTGGTGCTGAGGCTGAGCAAGCTGCCCCACAATCAGCCGTTGTTCTCACAAGGCGAGTCTTTCAGTTCCACGGAGACCATCCCTACGTTTTCAGGAAGGAGCTATTCTGAGACACCCTTGTACAGACGAGTCCGTTGCAACCAGTCTGTAAGTGATTGAGCCACGCAGTTCAATGCAGAAGGCAATGTTTCCGTATGTAAAGTGATGAGAAGGCATGAGCAACAGGATCATCTGAAAGGCTGGGTGGGTCACAAGACAGGAATCTAAGAGTAAGAAGCAAAATAACGCCAGGAGGGTGATATGCAGAGCAAAATAACCATCGCCACCTGTGCTCTCCAACGTAATGAATACTAAGGTGAAGTGGAAGATAAACAGGAAACAAAATTCTAAACGATAGCCTTGAAATTCCTGTCCTAGAAGCTGAGGTCTGTCACCTAGACACATGAAAATCTCAAACTCGGGAAGTCTGGAAGTTTAGAGTTTGATATCTGTGTGTCTTCATGAGAGAGCTGGTGAGATAAATATTCATACATGACGTTTCGGGAATGAACCCGAATTTCTCTGCACTTAGTCCTTTGATGATTATGTCTTGTTAAAGGGTTAAAGACCTCACCATGCTCAGTCCTATCAGGGAGTGGCTAGCTGTGGCCGTACCTTCAGACTGATTGTGAATATGTAGGATATGTAGGATATGTAGGATATGTAGGATATGTAGGATATGTAGGATATGTAGGATATGTAGAATGTACCTGAAGGTTGGAGCATCCGGAGTTCACTTCCGTACCTTTCCTGGCAGGCCCTCACTCATACCAGTGAAACCCTTAGGGCTCACCATTTTTCCTCAAACTGGACATCTTCTTTCACTCTCTGTCTTCATGGACTATACTGGCTCTCTAGTAATTTCCATTAAATTTCCTTAGACATAGGTAGGCCACATTGTGGTCATTTTCGTGCATTTCATTACTGTTCTCTTGTTTCTAGTTTGGTATTTATAGACAGAAACTGACTCACAGAACAAACAACTGCACTTTTTTTTCTTTTTTTTGTTTTTGTTTTTGTTTGTTTGTTTTGTTTTGATTTTCAAGACAGGGTTTCTCTGTGTAGTCCTGGCTGTCCTGGAACTCACTCTGTAGACCAGGCTGGCCTCGAACTCAGAAATCCACCTGCCTCTGCCTCCCAAGTGCTGGGATTAAAGGTGTGTGCCACCACGCCCGACATACACCTGCACATTTATGTCCATATTTGGAGCTGCCTTTGGCTCTCTATCAGTGCTGTTCTAGAATTTCTAGCTGAGCCTTCCCCAAAACAATCATTTTCCATGGCAGAGGGGTGGCTAAGTGTGCTTAAGGAAGAGGTTTTAAGAGTATAGTGTCGTAAACACCTATGTTCACTCAAATTATATATTTAATTGACACAAGAGATTGAGATGCAATAATGACCAGTTTCTCAGCTGATATCCTCACTGAAGTGCTTGAGTGTAAGTGCGAATTCATTAAGTGATCTCCAGACCACAAGAAGATTTAGACTGGTGTCTTAAAACCACTTTCCCAGCACCCTGCTCCATTCTCCAGCTCTATTTATGCCACAGAATAAATCTGATTAACACTGGGTCTGCATTCATTTCAGCCTAATTATAACTACAGGCATGTGGTCTTCTGGAACCTTCTCTGAATTATTTTAACAGCCCCATTGGCTTCCCTATCATGGCACTTCTTTTCTTTTCTTTTCTTTTCTTTTCTTTTCTTTTCTTTTCTTTTCTTTTCTCTTCTCTTCTCTTCTCTTCTCTTCTCTTCTCTTCTCTTCTCTTCTCTTTCCATTTTCTTTTGTTTTTGTTTGTTCATTTGGGGTTTTGTTTGTTTTTGTTTATTATTGTTATGTTTATTTTTGTCGTTATTGTTAACTTTATCTCTGTGTGGCCTTGGCTGTCCGGGAACTCTGTAGACCAGGCTGGCCTCAAACTCACAGAGAACCCATTCACCTGTGCCTTCCTAGTGGGATTAAAGGCTGTGCCAACACTTCCCAGTTTCCAATTATTCTCCCGCTGTTTTGTCCATGAAATTTATTACCTATTTCTTGGTGGTGGTCAGTCATCACCTGCATTACCACTTATACCAACATTTAAATTTCACATCTAATGATTTCGACTAGAATATTGCATTCTACTAGAATATAAATTCAGAGATCATATATCTGTTCAACTTGAGGCTCCCAAATTGAATTTGGGATTGAATACCATAGCAGGTATTCAATAAAAATATAAGAAGAAATAAGAATAAAGGTTGAAGAGTAGAAAGATCAGTTAAATCAAATTTTAAATATCAATACAGGCTATTACAATGTCAATTTCACAAATATATATATATATATATGCATGCATTGAGAAGACTATGATTCTATCCACACAATGTTCTTCAAAAGCAAAACTATTATTAACCCATTTAAGAGTGGTATTTTGAAAGTTAAACCAGGATCAAGTTAATGATCTAAACAGTCCCATATCCCCTAAAGAAATAGAAGCAGTCATTAATGGTCTCCCAACCAAAAAAAAGCCCAGGACCAGATGGGTTTAGTGCAGAGTTCTATCAGACCTTAAAAGAAGATCTAATTCCAGTTCTGCACAAAATATTCCACAAAATAGAAGTAGAAGGTACTCTACCCCACTCATTCTATGAAGCCATAACTACTCTGATACCTAAACCACAGAAAGATCCAACAAAGATAGAGAACTTCAGACCAATTTCCCTTATGAATATCGATGCAAAAATACTCAATAAAATTCTCGCTAACCGAATCCAAGAACACATCAAAACAATCATCCATCCTGACCAAGTAGATTTTATTCAAGGGATGCAGGGATTGTTTAATATACAAAAATCCATCAACGTAATCCATTATATAAACAAACTCAAAGACAAAAACCACATGATCATCTCGTTAGATGCTGAGAAAGCATTTGACAAAATCCAACACCCATTCATGATAAAAGTCTTGGAAAGATCAGGAATTCAAGGCCCATACCTAAACATGATAAAAGCAATCTACAGCACACCAGTAGCTAACATCAAACTAAATGGTGAGAAGCTGGAAGCAATCCCACTAAAGTCAGAGACTAGTCAAGGCTGCCCACTCTCTCCCTACCTATTCAACATTAGACTTGAAGTCCTAGCCAGAGCAATTCAACAACAAAAGGAGATCAAGGGGATACAAATTGGAAAAGAAGAAGTCAAAATATCACTTTTTGCAGATGATATGATAGCATATATAAGTGACCCTAAAAATTCCACCAGAGAACTCCTAAACCTGATAAACAGCTTCAGTGAAGTAGCTGGATATAAAATTAACTCAAACAAGTCAATGGCCTTTCTCTACACAAAGAATAAACAGGCTGAGAAAGAAATTAGGGAAACAACACCCTTCTCAATAGCCACAAATATTATAAAATACCTTGACGTGACTCTAACTAAGGAAGTGAAAGATCTGTATGAGAAGAACTTCAAGTCTCTGAAGAAACAAATTAAAGAAGATCTCAAAAGATGGAAAGATTTCCCATGCTCATGGATTGACAGGATCAACATTGTAAAAATGGCTATCTTGCCAAAAGTAATCTACAGATTCAATGCAATCCCCATCAAAATTCCAACTCAATTCTTCAATGAATTAGAAAGAACAATCTGCAAATTCATCTGGAATAACAAAAAACCTAGGATAGCAAAAACTCTTCTCAAGGATAAAAGAAACTCTGGTGGAATCACCATGCCTGACCAAAAGCTTTACTACAGAGCAATTGTGATAAAAAAAACTGCATGGTACTGGTATAGTGACAGACAAGTAGATCAATAGAATAGAATTGAAGACCCAAAAATGAACCCACACACCTTGGTCACTTGATCTTCGACAAGGGAGCTAAAACCATCCAGTGGAAAAAAGACAGCATTTTCAACAAATGGTGCTGGCACAACTGGTGGTTATCATGTAGAAGAAAGAGAATTGATCCATTCCTATCTCCTTGTACTAAGGTCAAATCTAAGTGGATCAAGGAGCTCCACATAAAACCAGAGACACTGAGAATTATAGAGGAGAAAGTGGGGAAAAGCCTCAAAGATATTTGCACAGGGGGAAAAATTCCTGAATAGAACAGCAATGGCTTGTGCTGTAAGATCGAGAATTGACAAATGGGACCTCATGAAACTGCAAAGCTTCTGTAAGGCAAAAGATACCATCATCAATAAGACAAAAAGGCCACCAACAGATTTGGAAAGGATCTTTACCTATCCTAAATCAGATAGAGGACTAATATCCAATATATATAAAGAACACAAGAAGTTGAACTCCAGAAAATCAAATAACCCCATTAAAAAATGGGGCTCAGAGCTAAACAAAGAATTCTCTCCTGAGGAATACTGAATGGCTGAGAAACACCTAAAAAAATGTTCAGCATCCTTAATCATCACAAAATGCAAATCAAAACAACCCTGAGATTCCATCTCACACCAGTCAGAATGGCTAAGATCAAAAATTTAGGTGACAGCAGATGCTGGCAAGGATGTGGAGAAAGAGGAACACTCCTCCATTGTTGTTGGGATTGCAAGCCTTCACAACCACTCTGGAAGTCAGTCTGGCAGTTTCTCGGAAAATTGGACATGGTACTACCGGGGGATCCCAAAATACCTCTCCTGGGCATATATCCAGAAGATGTTCCAACCAGTAAGAGAGAAACATGCTCTACTATGTTCATAGCAGCCTTATTTATAATAGCCAGAAGATGGAAGGAATCCAGATGCCCCTCAACAGAGGAATGGATAAAAAAAAAATGTGGTACATTTACACAATGGAGTACTACTCAGCTATTAAAAAGAATGAATTTATGAAATTCTTAGGCAAATGGTTGGACCTGGAGGGCATTATCCTGAGTGAGGTAACCCAATCACAAAAGAACTCAAATGATATGTACTCACTGATAAGTGGATATTAGCCCAGAAACTTAGAATACCCAAGATATAATTTACAATTTGCAAAACACATGAAACTCAAGAAGAATGAAGACCAAAGTGTGGACACTTTGCCCCTTCTTAGAATTGGGAACAAAACACCCATGGAAGGAGTTACAGAGAAAAAGTTTGGAGCTGAGACAAAAGGATGGACCATCTAGAGACTGCCATATCTAGCGATCCATCCCATAATCAGCCTCCAAACGCTGACACCATTGCATACACTAGCAAGATTGTGTGGATAGGACCCTGATATAGCTGTCTCTAGTGAGACTACGCTGGGGCCTAGCAAATACAGAAGTGGATTATCACAGTCAGCTATTGGATCGATCACAGGACCCCCAATGGAGGAGCTAGAGAAAATACCCAAGGAGCTAAAGGGATCTGCAACCCTATAGGTGGAACAACAATATGAACTAAGCAGTACCCCGGAGCTCTTGACTCTAGCTGCATATGTATCAAAAGATGGCCTAGTCGGCCATCACTGGAAAGAGAGGCCCATTGGACATGCAAACTTTATATGCCCCAGTACAGGGGAACGCCAGTGCCAAAAAGGGGGAGTGGGTAGGTAGGGGAGTGGGGAGGAGGGTATGGGGGACTTTTGGCATAGCATTGGAAATGTAAATGAGGAAAATACCTAATTAAAATAATCAAAAAAAACCCAAAAAACAAAACAAACAAACAAAAAAAACAGTATTGTATTTAGATACTTAAGGAACAAATAAAAACTTGAAACTTTTATTTTAAAAAAAAGAGTGATATTTTGCAGTTGTTAATGGAGGACGGAGAGTGGAGTGTGGAGGTGAAGGGTTGGGTGATGGCAAGGTTTGATTATCAACTTGCCATATCTTGAAAGAGAGATCCCCAGCTGTGGAACTGCCTCCATTAAATTGGCCTGTGAGTATGTGGGTCATTTTCCTATTTTATTTTTTTACCATGGAAAATTGTTTATCTGAGTGGGTGTTGTGATGCACACCTTCGATTCCTGCACTCCACATGCTGAAGAGATGGGTCCCTGAGCTTGGGGCTAGCCTGGTTGTGAGGCTAGCAGGATGAGGATGACGTAATCATGACGTAAGCATGCATCTGGGGGAAGGAGTATGGGAGGGAATTCTGCAATTTCTCCTTGAGTTTGCTTCAAACTTGAACGTACCCTTAAAGATAAAATGTTTAGGAAAGTGACAGTACTGTGTTCTCTTCTACGATCAATGGCCTCCCTAGCCTGTGTGTTGGCTAGATTCACAGTACTAGGCACCATTTGATGGTATTGAGATGACCAGGCATCCAATTAGATGGAAGTTATTTGGCATAAGTGCACTCCTGTGCTGTTAGGGATATCTTCTTCTGGATGCCACTGTTATGCTTCATAGACATCTCGGACAGGTAGGAACACTTAATGACCACTTCCCCTCAGCAGCTTAGAGCAGCACTTTTTAGTACCTTGAATGTTAGAGCTCAGATCCAAACCAACAGATCTAAACTCTGTGTGTAAGGTGCATGGTATCTTCAGCAACAGGGACATGTGTCCTATTGGGTGAGAAAGCCTCTGTAAGTCAAACAGGGCAATGGAGATGGTTCATATTATCTCTGGGGGTCTCCCAGATGCCCCGATCAATGGCTCAAAGCAAGTTTTTTCTATGCCTGGTGAAGGGTTTTTGTCAGACAAGCCTATGGCTCTTGAAGTAAGCATTTACATCCCAAGTGGTGTGTGTGTGTGTGTGTGTGTGTGTGTGTGTGTGTGTGTGTGTGTGTGTGTGTGTTCTTAGGTCAGTATAAGGTAATACAATTCACTATGGATATTTCAGATGTCCTTGGTGTTAGTTATTCACCTTCCCTCTACATCTGTATTGTACCCTCCTCCCCCAACCTAATTAAACCCATTCTGCATTCCCATTTCCTTCTTCATATCACTGATACCCTGTGATTCCCATTGCTAATTGTTCTCTCTAATACTCATCCTTGTGTTCACAGATAAGTGTAACTCTCATTCCTCATCTCTGATCTTTCTGTGGGAGAAGGAGATCATTGCAGATAGCCAAAATGCAGGTAACAGCTGACTGTGAAGTGCTTAGCCCAGCTCATCCATCCACAACGCAGCCCTCCCACCTAAGCTTAGGGAACATGGCAGGAAAGGGGCTGGAAAGACTCTTGAGAGGATCTGGAAGTCTGCTGCCATGTGTCTTCTAGATAAGACATGGAAACTACATCCATAGAATCTGAACAATATGGCTACTTACGACCTGAGCAATGACAACACCAGTACTCCTGGCAATATGGATGGGGGAAATTCAGGGGGGCCCTAGACAAAGAGCTATAGGCAATGAATGACTCCTAAGAAAGCAAGGTTTAATCTTTCCGATGGATGAGCCTTTAAATAGTTATCTAATATCAAGTGGTCAGGCATAAAACATATGCACACAAGTAACAATAAACAGACTTAGTACATTATATTCATATAATTACACCCAAACACACATATGTAAGGCTAACAAGGAAAGGAGAGGAGGCTGTGAATTTGAATGGGGTAGGAGAGCATGAGACATAGTAGAGGGAGGGAAGGGAGAGGGAAAATGCTGTATTTACATTATAATTAAATAAATAGAAATCTATAAATGCTATGTGCGATGAAATATAGTTCGATAACTTGAAATACATTTTTAAAACCTTTTAAAATACTATATTAATCATTTTGCAGTATTGGAAATGCATCCATCTGTTAGAAAATGATCCGTAATTCTTAGTAGTTTGTTGTTGTTGTTTGTTTGATTTTGGCAATATGGTATTCATTCCTTGAATGTTATTTCAATCAATCATTCCACATTCCTCTTACTACTTAATAGTAAGCTATTTCATGCAAATTATTTCTGTCTAATGTTTGTAAATTGGACTAATTTCTTACTGACACATGACATAAATTAAAAGTCTTAATGTATCATTTATCTCCCCTCAGAAACAATTTTAAAACTGTAAAATTTATGTTCATACCACATTAGGAAGTTAATTACATAAAAATATTTTATGTAAATTGTATTGCCTTTAGCTCTACTTTACTTAGATATTTTAGTAAAATACATGAAATTTTTCTATGTCAACTACAGGGTTATGTTTCATAAAGTTTTCACAAAGTTATTTTGATATATAAGTTTCTTCAAAATAGGAACAATAAAACCATGCATTGAATATTGAAAATGAGTACATTGATGTGATTTCAGAAATTATTCATCGTTTCATGATATACCAATTTAAAATTTCTCAGAGCTTAGATTTAGGAATATTATTTCTATAGAATCCAGTTCAATAGGTATGCATTGTAGAGCTTTATTATAAACTTCACATGAGTTTTTGTTGAAGAATTTTCATTGAGAAATATGTATATATTAACAGCACCTGTGCTATAAAAATCCACTTACAGAGTCCTGAATATCATGTTAGATATTATTAGACATTTATAAAGTGCTTCAGGTTGACACTCAGAAGTTCAGACTTATTTATTTTATATAATAAAAGAATAACTCCATGAAAATTTGATGCAATATAAGGAATTATCTTGAAAAAAATGGTTTCTCTAATTCAAGAACTTCCGATTGAATCACACTTTCCAGTAGAAATATTCATAAAGCTGTCATCTGGTGTCAGTCAGTTGCGTGACAGAGATGATGTAAAATTTCAGGGAGAAAGTTTTACAGAACACTATGCTAACTTTTCCTAAAGCCACATTCTTCATGCTCTATTCCCCATTTTCCTAAATTCTCATCCCACTGAGCTGTGGATTGATATGAACTCTAGCTACATATACTTAATAAGATTAAGTTAATTTAATTTTGGCAAAAATCAAGAACCAGAGTAATCTTATAAAATTCAAACTCATCAAGGGCGTCCCTCTTGCTTTTGTATTTGACAATAAAAATCATGGCAGACTGGCAGATGATATGGTCCACATTTAAACACCAGATTGTCCAGATACTAGGAACTCATGGGATGCACAATCACAATTATCAATTAGAAGAGAGTGTTAAAATTATATAGTGAGTAAATAAATCACAAAATATTTGTATATTTTATTCTATATTTATAATTCTATCCTGTAAAATAATATAAGAAAGTATAGAAAATCTGAGATCTGGGTTCAGAATCATATTTTGACAGAATATTCTAAATGAGTGGATTTAATGTGATGGATAATATTGGTTTTCAATTCGATGGAATGTAGACTCTCTAAGGGAAAACCTCAAGGCATGAATTCTACATTATGAGATGGTAATGACCCCGTGGGTATAAAGGATAGAAGATTATGGCTTAAAAGTGACATATATGACAAAGAGTAAGAACTGTAATGTTTAGTGTTGACTGTCACCCTGTCAGGATCTAGAATCACCGAAAGGCATGCCTGCGAGGGTTATCTTGAGTAAGGTATATGAAGTGTAGATCTAAGCTAAATTCTGGAGTGACTAAAAGTAATAAAAGTGAAGCAAACACCAACATTCATCACTCTGCCTTTTTTTATTGAAGATAAAGGATGGTCATCTGCTTCAAGCTTCTGCCACCCTGGCTTCACCTCCTATGAGACCAGAAATAAACCTCTTCTTCAATTGTTTTAGTTTTTATTTGTTTGTTTTGCCACAACAACAGCACCCTAATTACCTTAGCGTTCTATGCCATTTTCCTATTATATATGACATGGTAACAGCCATGTGTATCCTTTGCAACTCAGAGACACATAATATAATGTAAATATAAAAATATAACAGTAAAAAAATAATATAAGAATTAAACAACCACTCAATACTAATTAGAGGGTGAGTGGAATCTGTTTTATATAATTTTAATGGCATTTAGTAGATATAAGATGCCACGGACCGTGGGATACAACAGACAATTCAATTACAATCCCGTGCCCAACATTTGACATATGACAAAGCTGACTGTGCCTTGCAGTGTATCAATAAACGGCCCTGAGTGCTTAGATGTAGCGCGATGTTTTGCAAGCACAGCACCAACGTGCATGTCAAGTGCTGAAAAACAAGAGCCAATGTCCTGATCCAGGCGACAAGTTGTCCCTGAGGAGCAAATGATATCAGAGCCTACTGAACACCGCTAAAGAACAAATTGTGAAAAGGAAAGAAAACATAGAAAGGATATTTAAAAGACACCAAAGCAGAATACATCCATGTTTAGTTTATGAACATAGTTTGTCAGCAGGACATGATAATAAATAGTAAAAATATATATATATATATGCAAAAACTTGATTAATGTCAAGCCCCACCCCCATGTGTCAAAAGCTTCATTGCAAGAATAGAAATGGCAGTCGTCAGAGGATAGGAGAGAATTTGTAGAGGGTGCACGGGACTGAGTTTGTATTCAGGACACACGAAACATGTTTAGGTTCCAAGCTCAACAGCAGATAGGCAGCACAAAATGAACTCAGTAATATTTTATAGATTTTTTTTGTCTGACATTGCTTTGGTTTGGCATTTTTATATCTTTCTGTTCTTTTACTTGCATATTATGCTTCCCAAGTTTTATATTTGTGGTGTGTATGTGTTTCTTGTGATATTTTTGAGTAATGTTTTTATTTATTTATTTATTTTAGCTAGTTTCTCTTCTAAATAGGGAGAAAAGGAAGGCACAGATTTGGATGGCTAAGAAGGTGGTTAGCATCTGGGAGGAGATGTGGGAGAAGGAACCGCGGTCTGAATATATTGTTTGGATTTTCAATGACTTAATGCCTAGAGATCAATAACAAAATCCATAAAATAAAAAGTGAAATGGGGAATTGAAACTTTCCAAACACAAACATGCAGCTGGCCAATGTACATGTAAAAAGCACAGAACATCGAATGGAGTCAAATCTTTTGGATTCTACATGAAATCTTACTATCCAGTAGTTAGTAAAGCATTCGATTCTTGAAATGTCTGCTGGCATGTAGTGTTTGGATGGAAATTAACAGGACTTCTTCAATGCCTGTAGGGAAATGAACTGGTGAAGCCACTACAGAACAGTGCCTGGTGTGACCTATCGGAGTGGAAAATATACAGAACCTCACACGCGAGAATCTATTTCTAATCTGTCGATGAGCTATGGAATTTACTCACATAGCATATGTATAACAGGCAATAGGATCACAAATGTTAATAACAACACAGCAGGAGAAAAGTAAAGATCCATCAATAATAAAGAAGGCTCGTGTCTCTCGCTTGATTTGTACGATGGAATGAAATGCGCTGAAAACGTGAACAGTCCTGATATATCACTGGATAAAGAATAAATGTTAAATAAGAGAAGCTAACGCTGAAATAAAGCTTTATACAGAAATAAGTGGTTTCCACAACGATAATGTATAAAACACCCTATTACTGCATTTAGGAATAAATTTTGGCTGTACATAAATAAAGGGATTTTGAGGAACAGAAAGGGGCAAATGAGAATTTTCATGAACGCGGCATAGTTTCCTGACCTATATATTTCATTCTTCATCTTTGGAAATTGTGAAGCTATACATTTTTAATATGTCTATCCTTCTCCATATGTAAATTCAATCACATCAGAACAAGTAGACATGGAAAGTAAGATTTATATACAAATATCATGCAAAATGTTATAAAGATTTTTTAATGCAAACTGAACAGACAACTTCGAGGAGATTGACAGACCCTCAGAGACATGTCCATACCTTATGTAAGGAGAGCACTTAGAACGTATTTTAAATACCAAATAAAGTGTAAACAGCTTGGCAGCTTGAATTTCTGAGGTTTGGCCAAATCTCTGTCTGATGTATGTCCACACCAACCTTTGTAACAAAAATCACATGCAAAGACTATATCTGAGTGTGCGAAGTTGTCTTCATTTAGAAGAAATGATTGTTGAGAAACAGAGTAAGGGAAAATGAACAGATACAATCCCCCAAATGGACTTATAATGGTAATAGTAATAAAAAATATTATTACATAATATAATAGTAATAAAAGATTATTTTTAGTTCTCAATGCAAACGGGAAGTAATAAAGAATTGTGTTTTTACGATTAAATAGCCTTTGGTGGGAAAATGTTAGGTTAGGTCATAAATGCACAAAAGCCAGCTGTGCCAACTTAATCACAGAATGTAAAACGTGGCAGCAAAAGAAATCTGTGAGAGAACAGGGGAACCTACACCATGGATTTTTTTCATGTTTTTTTTCCACACAAATTAGGTCATAGTAGTTTATGTTCATATGCCACATATTTAAGGGAGAGAAATGTAGCCTGCTATATGAAATGTCTGCCAATTTCTTTAGCAATGAGTGTTTGTAAATATCTGTATTAAGAACTTCCACAATTGTGTGTGTAAACACTGAGTAAGGGTGAGAAGAGTGAGGTGGTAGTGGTGTGAACAGTAAAGAGCCTGAAGGGAAATCACTCCTGCCACCCAGGTTCTGGCTTCTCCCTACCCTCCAGCTCCTTTTTTTTTTTTTTTTTTTAAATTGGATATTTTATTTGTTTACATTTTAAATGTTATCCCCTTTCCAAGTTTCTTCTCTGCAAATCTTCTATTCCATTCACCTCCCCCTGTTTCTATGAGGGTGCTCCCCCACTCCCACACCCACACCAGCCTCTCTGCCCTAGCCAACCTTTAAGCCTTCACAGGACCAAGGGTCTCCCCTCCCGTTGATGCCTGATAAGGTCCCTTCAGCTCCTTCAGTCCTTCCCCTAACTCCTCCACTGGGGTCCCTGTGCTCAGTCCAATGATTGGCTGTGAGCATCCTCATTTGTATTGGTCAGGATCTGGCAGAGCCTTTCAGGAGAAAGCTTTATCAGGCTCCTGTCAGCAAGCATTTCTTGGCATCAGCAAAAGCATCCAGGTTTGGTGTCTTCATGTGGGATGGATCCCTAGGTGGGGCAATCTCTGGATGGCTTTTCTTTCAGTCTCTGTTCCACTCTTTGTTCCTGTATTTCCTTTAGACAGGAGCCGTTCTGCATTAAAATTTTATAGGTGAGTGAGTGGCCCCACCTGCCCCTGACCTGCCCCCCGAGCTCCTTACAGAGTTTCTACTCCCCTAATGCTCCTTAAATACCAATGGGTTCTATCGCTCCATGCTGGTTCTCTGTTCTTTCCTATTTGTTCTATTGAGGTAACCTCATCCTCTCCAGTGACTAAAATGAAATATATATCATTAACTCTCCCTACACAGTCCATGTTTTCCATTGAGTGTTTTGACTTGCCATTTACAGAATGTAAAGTATAACTTCTCCACGAAGCCAGAACTTCTTATATGCTTGAGTTTGAAAGTCAGCTTTACCATCCATGCATTAGCCCAAGTAGAACTCAGAAACTTTTGCTAGTTTCTTACTCTCTATCAGCAACTTCTCACATCTTCTCCTCCTCTAAACACCGACAGCTGCCACTGCCGCCATCGTTGTCTTCGTTGTCACCATCCTTATTCTTTTCCCTACTCTCCAGGTGATTTTGTTCCCTGTAATGCTGCCAGTGTTCCCTGCTGAAAACCCGAGTCTTAATACACAACACAATCGCCCACTGAATATACTCTACTTCTCCATAATTCTTGTCCCTGTCACTTGAGCAATGTTTAATATTTAACGGCATATAAAAACCTACTTTTAAGATCTGGTTTTGTACTTTATTTGCATGTATATCTTCGCTAGAATATAAATTTCTCAAGAACCAATAGGAAGCTTCCATCCTTGGTGCATTATCGTGTATAATACATATTTATGGAATGAATGTATTTGCATGGCTGCTTGCTGTAGACCAATTATGCTTAAAAGTATGGATAATTAACCTGCGATCCATAAAGAGAGCTCAAGGATTGGTTTTCTAGGTTAACTGTGACTAAAGTTACAATTGTTTTAAAACCAGTAAATTATAGTCTAACCTGTAACCTTGACAGAAATAAAATCATATTTTTAAATAAATTTAAACTATTCTGGTTATTTGGACTGTTTAAGGCCATAAAATGGCATCTTTTGGTTCCTTCTAGTATACGAACTATTTTCTACCACTAGCCTGTTCTTCCTGCATACATAAAATCATGTAACCAAACAATAATTTAAAATATTTTAGCCAAAATATGCAGCACAGCATTTTTCTTTGGAAGTCTTTTGTACTTGATTTTATTCCTTGAAGCCACAAAGAACAAACAAAATGTTAAATCATCCACTTTGCCGTTTGCTTTGAAAACAAAGTGAACCAACACCCATGGGGAGATATATTATGTTCCTTCTGCCTGAGAAACAGTGTTGGTTACTCTGCAAAGACTATTGAAGAGGGACCAGAAGCTGTGTGTGTGTGTGTGTGTGTGTGTGTGTGTGTGTGTGTGTGTGTGTGTGTGTGCATATGTGTGTACATGTGTGTATGTGGGTGTGAGTGTATGTGTGTGCATGTGTGTGAGTGTGTGTGTGAGTAGATGTATGTGTATGAGTGTATGTATGTATGTTTGTGTGATAGAGAGAGAGAGAGAGTGTGTATGTGAGTATATGTGAATATGTGTGTGAGAGAGTGTGTGTATGTTTGTGTATGAGTGTATGTATGTGTGTATGTCTGTGCATGTGTGTGTGTCTATGTATATGAGTATGTACATGTGTGTCTATGTGTATGTGTGTTTATTGTGTGTCTATGTGTATATATGTGTAGCAGTGTGTTGTAACTAGAGGCAGGAGAGAAAAAGGAAGTGAGGCTGTATTTAAATGGAAAGCACAGCAGTGCAAATATTAAGGAATGTAACAGGGTGATTGTGAGATAAAGCAAGGGATGAGTTAAAAGGAAAGCGACATAGAGTTAAAGTTAGAGGATAAGAATTTAGGTGCTGAGAATAACAGGAGTCCATTGGGCTGCAGGAGAAGAGCATTCTCCTGTCCATGACTTGTGAGCAGGGCCTTGCCGAGTGAGGGTAATGATATGCTCAGACAGGAAAACTAACACAGAACATTTGAGGCACTTAGGAAAGACAGGAGCAAAGATGAGGATGCAAGTTTTAAAAACCAATGCATATCTACCTAATATGTAATCCAGTGGTATTACCAAGGATGACAACTGATTGCCAAAACTCTTTGCTCTTCGCACAGAATCTCTCTAAGCAGACCTATGGATGAACCAGACTTTCAAAGGATCCTAGATGGCTGATCCACTTGGCCTTCATTATCCAGTTCATGAGTCTGACACAGCCCTTCTCACAGTAGAAGGAGCTCTTGTCATACGTGATGAGAGGTTTTGAGAGGAGCTGGATCATCAAAGGAAGAACTGATACAGAAAGGCAGGTTAGTTTCTGCCAGGTTACCTTCCCTGTAAGGGAGGAGCAATGGTGACTTCCTGTCACCTTCTTGGAGGGGCTGGGGCCTTTCTTATTGATCACCTTGAACCTCCTGTTTCTAGTGAGATGAGGGTTCCTTGGGGGATTTTCTAGCTTTCTTGACATTTCAGCTTTGTTACTTTGGACTGCCCCCAAGTGTAATCCATTTTTCCTTGGTCTCTTTGAATCTTGTAGAAGAAATCAATTCAAAACGAAGACCCCCTGTAGTTTTATTTTTAAAAATGTTTCTAGATTTGTGAGTTTAACTTAGCCTGCTTAGTATAGTCACCTTGGCTTCATTATATGCGGCCTGTAGAATTATTTTCAAACTTCCTGCTCTCAACTTTAGCGCATGTACAGTAAATATTTAAGTCAATTTTAATACACATTTCATGTATACTCGTTTACCTGTGGCCAGCAACAAGAACCCTTGAATCTTTATACCATTCCTTCTTGCCTTGGATAAAACAAAGAACAATGAGGAGAGAAGAGAGTCACGTAGTAATACATAGGTTCTTTCTAGAACCATGGGACAAAATAAGGGGTGTGTATAGTAACTCATTATAGAAGATACTACGCACAAATCTTTAAATATTCTTCATTTAACACATCCAGATGTACAGGTTACTCTGTGTTAGTTATTGACTGTAAAGTGAATTGACACGCAATGGCAGTGGAATGTAGGGAGAAGGAAGGTTTTAATGAAATCAACACAGACATTATAATTCAACGTGACATGTGTTACAGACACTTGATAGAAAAGGATCCTTGGTATGTAACAGGAAGACTAATCCAACACGCGTCCTTCATATTAGTGGAATGACATTCTGGCAGAATATGGCTTCTCTGGGGAGAGAGGCACAAAACAGTAGACAGACAGAGTCAACTGAAATGTGAAAGAGCCTGATGCCATCTGAGACAGGGGTCGTGGAAAGGCTCTTGTGGTGGTAGGTGAGCTTTGGGAAGCACTGGGAAGGAGGTGTCAAGGGGCAAAGCTGGAAGAGAACATAGGGCTTGAGTTAGTGAGTGAATGAATAGCTCAGTGCCATTGCACAGGTTAGGTTTAATACAGGTCAGATGCATCATCACCACCACCATCACTACCACCACCACCACCACCATCATCATCACCACCATAACCACCACCATCACCACCACCATCATCATCACCACCATCATCACCACCACCACCACCACCATCATCATCATCATCATTATTATAAGTGTATGTTGCCTATCTCATGATTAGAAGTGGCCCCCATAGATTATATTATTATTTGAATTCTAAAAGCAGGTAGGCAAAAATCATTATCTTAGTTAAGAATAATTAAGAATTAATTAGTAGCTGGGCGTGGTGGCGCACACCTTTAATCCCAGCACTCCGGAGGCAGAGGCAGGCGGATTTCTGAGTTCGAGGCCAGCCTGGTCTACAGAGTGAGTTCCAGGACAGCCAGGGCTACACAGAGAAACCCTGTCTCAAAAAACAAAAACAAAAACAAAAACAAAAACAAAAAACAAAAAAAACAAAAAAATACAAAAAACAAAAACCAAACAACAACATCAACAAAAAAGAATTAATTGAATTAATTAGTAGCTAATATCATGTTCTAGAAATAATTAACTTTTTAGAAAGATAGAGATCTGTCCTATTGTAGCAGCACCTCCTGGAACTCCAGCAGTCATGTGGTGAAAATATTGGGAGTCTGAGCTCCGCACTGGATATAAAGTGTGACCTACATCAAAAGCAGTCCCATGTGCCTCTCAAGAGAAGCCCACACCTATGTTCTCAGGTGTCTCTAACCTTTCTTCTGAGTTTATCTCCTTTTCCTAACCCACCTTCTTAAGCCTACTAAAATAATTTTATTGAACCCAAAGTCTCCCTCTCCCTCTTCCTCCCCTTTCCTCTCTCTCCCTCCTCTTTTTATGTATGCATGTGGGAAAATGATATTTAATTTTCTATATTTAAAACTAGATGTAAAAGAAGTAATATGGCATGAGCCCCTGGCCCAACCTCATAGAATCTCAGATATATTTTGTCTCCCTGCCTCCAGCTTTGTACATTAGGGGTGAAAAGATGATCATCTTCTCTTTACCCATTACATGCATCATGGCTAACACTTCTATCACAAAAAACAAAAAAAAAAAACAAAAAACAAAAACAAACAAACAAACAACAACAACAACAACAACGGGTTAAGAAGAGAAAAAAACAATGATTCAGGTTTGCATGGCAAAGAAGATTTAAGAAACAAGAGCTTGGAGCTCAAGAAGAGCTGGTTTTCATGCTAGGTCTGAGGAAGGATGTGGTTATTGGCATGGTGTGGGCACCGTGAATCAAGAGAGGTGATCAGACAGCGGCAAGCAGGAGAACCCCAGCAGTGCCTGCTTCCTTGTGCTTTCTCGTTTTTCTTCTTGGACTCTCATCTTAGAGTTCCCTCCATCTGGATATTGGACAGAACTATAAGTATCTTCTGACCTGTTTTGGGGAAAGTTATTCCAAAGAGTGATATTTTCTTCTGAAAAAAAAAAGTTTTTGACATATAATTGTACGTATTTATTATGATGGTACAATGTATACTCTGGTTTCTCTTCAGAGTTGTGTGTTCTTTATATAGTATAGTGTGACATTTTGATACCTGCCTATGATATTTAACCATTGGAGAAGCATGCCTGATATCTTTAACCTTGACACCTATATTTCTTTGTAAGGGCTTTAAAATCCCAGTTGCCTTGGCAAAAATGGAGTGGTATGAAGGACTCATTTAGGGCTAAACATTCTGCATTTTCTTATTCCCTACATTTTGTCCAGTTGTAGGTCTTGGTGTTAATTACTCCCTACTGCAGGAAGAAATTTCTCTGGTGGTGACTTAGCGATGCATTGGCATATGGGAATAGCAATAAGTCACTATGCAGTGTTTCCATCTATGCCATTTAGCAGAATAGGGGCCTTACCGTCCTACACATGAGCTGGTGACCGGATAATGGTGCCAGATATATGTTCAATCTTTCTTAGTTACTTTTCTATTTCTGTGATAAAACACCATGACCAAGAGAATTTATGGAAGAAGGCATTTAATTTGGAATTAAAATTTCAGAGGATTATGGTTCATGATGGTGGAGTAGAGCAAGGTCATGGTGGCAGGGACAGCTGATACTTTACATTTGGATCCACGACTACCAGGCAGAGAGATGTATAGATGAGAGAGACAGGGAGGGCATCACAAGTCTTTTAAAACTTCAAAACGTACCCCCATAGACACTCCTCCCATAACTAAGCCACACATCCTAACACTCCCCCCAAACAATCAAACTGTTCTACCAACTAGGGACCTCATATTCAAGTATATGAGCGAGCATATGGCCAGCCATTCTCATCCAAGTCATTACAAACACAAATAAACCACAATTGCTCTGTAGTACAGCTTTAGGTCAGGCATGGTGATTCCACCAGGGGTTCTTTTATCCTTGAGAAGAGTTTTTGCTATCCTAGGTTTTTTGTTATTCCAGATGAATTTGCAGATTGCTCTTTCTAATTTGTTGAAGAATTGAGTTGGAATTTTGATGGGGATTACATTGAATCTGTAGATTGCTTTAGGCAAGATAGCCATTTTTACAATGTTGATCCTGCCAATCCATGAGCATGGGAGATCTTTCCATCTTCTGAGATCTTCTTTAATTTCTTTCTTCGGAGACTTGAACTTCTTATACATATCTTTCACTTCTTTAGTTAGAGTCATGCCAGGTATTTTATATTATTTGTGACTATTGAGAAGGGTGTTGTTTCCCTAATTTCTTTCTCAGCCTGTTTATTCTTTGTGTAGAGAAAGGCCATTGACTTGTTTGAGTTAATTTTATATCCAGCTACTTCACTGAAGCTGTTTATCAGGTTTAGGAGTTCTCTAGTGGAATTTTTAGGGTCACATATATATACTATCATATCATCTGCAAAAAGTGATACTTTGACTTCAAAAGAACTCAAATGATATATACTCACTGATAAGTGGATATTAGCCCAGAAACTTAGAATATCCAAGATATAAGATACAATTTGTGAAACACATGAAACTCAAGAAGAATGAAGACCAAAGTGTGGACACTTTGCCCCTTCTTAGTATTGGGAACAAAATGCCCATGGAATGAGTTACAGAGACAAAGTTTGGATCAGAGACCAAAGGATGGACCATCTGGAGACTGCCATATCCAGGGATCCGTCCCATAATCAGCCTCCAAAGCTGACACCATTGCATACACTAGCAAGATTTTGCTGAAAGGACCTAGATATAGCTGTCTCTTGTGAGACTAGGCCGGGGCCTAGCAAACACAGAAGTGGATGCTCACAGTCAGCTATTGGATGGATCACAGAGCCCCCAATGGAGGAGCTAGAGAAAGTACCCAAGGAACTAAAGGGATCTGCAACCCTATAGGTGGAACAACATTATGAAACCCCGGAGCTCTTGAGTCTAGCTGCATAGGTATCAAAACATGGCCTAGTAGGCCATCACTGGATAGAGAGGCCCATTAGACATGCAAACTGTATATGTCCCAGTACAGGGGAACACCAGGGCCAAAAGGTGGGAGTGAGTAGGTAGGGGAATGGGGGGCAGGTATGGGGGACTTTTGGGATAGCATTGGAAATGTAAATGAGGAAAATACCTAATAAAAATATTAAAAAAAAACCACCATGAAACCGCTTTAAACCCAATCCAAAAGTAGTTGGTTACTCTCCTAACCTCTGTGCCGCTATTGTACTAGTGGTCATATCTTGTCCTGACCGACACTGTTGTAGTTCGCTGTACTCACAGCTGGGTAAGATTGATGATTCCTCCTTCTTCTGATAGCATGCAAAGCTACATAGTTCTGAGCCTCTGGTTGCATCTACTTCTGTGAAAGCTAACTACTAGGGATGAAGGTTTCACGTCAATAACATCCCGGTTTCATCATCAAGTTCTGTAGTGTCACCAAGAGCCTTGACATCAGCCTGTAATGATTATGGATCCATGGAACCCCACTGACTAAAAAATTTTAAAAAGTAACTCATTTCTGGTGCTAAGGTTTGTATTTTCTAGTTTGTAATCTCTCTTGGGAGTATTGTGCCCTTGTTACAGGGTGACTTCTTCTGAACTTCTTTAAATGCGTGCATGTATATGTTTTAGGAAACCGTCTACAGTGGTAGGTCCTTATAAAGATTTCACAGAAGGCCCTTAGTACTGGTTATCTGAATCATATTCTATCTTCTTTTTTGCCCTTCCATCCTCCAACCCATCTAACCATTCTAGTTCTCCTATTGCTCTCAAATAGAAAAGTTGGTTGTTAAGAACATGATCTTAATATAAATGAAGAAGTAATTGGTTTATAGACATTAACTTATGTGAGGAAACTAAAGAGACAAAGAAATGATGGCACCGGTAACCTAGGATTAAGCTGTATGTAATTCCAGTCAATCAGATGGTGCATGGCTCAAACCTGGCATTCCTGGGGAGGTTATGGTAGGTAAGAGGATCGTGAATTTGATGGCATCCTAGGTTCCATGAATAGAGAAACCCTGCTAGAAACAATCAAAATAAGTACAGCAAAACAACAAAAAAGAAAATAGAAAGAGGGAGAGGGAGAGAGAGAGAGAGAGAGACCCCTGTTATCTAGAGTTAGTGAAGATGTTGCTGATGATTGGGTAACAGAGAAAACTGGAGGCTTATGGAAATCAACTAAGAAGCAGTGATATTATTACTCTTAATAAAATAAAGCATCCAGAAATGAGAGGAGAAGACGGGTGCAGGGGAGATTATGGGGGTATGAGTATCAGAATAAAGGGACTCATTAGAAATAAGGGGGAAAGTACGGTCAGCTGAAGATAATGATATGGGACATCTCAAAGTGAGTTTGTGAATCCCAACTTTTATAAATTACAGCCCTGCTCCTTTTACCATACTGCATTTCTCTGAACCACAAAATCTCTAAACTTACATCATAGAGATGTTTCTGTAGAGACCTGGAGGATCTGACACATCCACACACACAGTGTGTGATTCCTCGCCACTTCACATCTCATTTTTTCTCCACACAAAAGCTTTTTACACACTGGCTTTTTAAAGTCCATTTCCTTTTCTTTAAATTATGAGCAGATCAACAATCTGTAGCATGCGCTGGACTGGGCGTGCCTCTACCTGATTCACAGATGTTAGCTTTTCATTTTCAGAGCACCAACCTTGGCAATTAGTACTATGATATACAATCCTTAGACAGATCACGGCCCAGGTTGAGACTCAGTGTTCTAGTTCCTAAGTTGCAGCACCAGGGTTCAGATCCAGTGAGATAGTGCCCTTTGCACTGGCCTCTGATGCTTCTCTGGCTTGCTCCCTGCTCAGCAAGAAATTGCTGAGTGTTGTCTCATTTGAATTGCTAAGCCAAGCCGCCTGCTCTGGATGTCCATGTGGGCCATCTCCTTTCTTTGATTTGTAGTCATCTATGTAAATGTTGTAACTTGAATGTCTCCTGCTTTGCAGTCTTTGAAAGCGAAGACAGCTTCTCCTTCTCTGTACCTACAACCTAAGAAAGTGTAGTCCTAAAGCAGATTAGATGCCCCACAAATCCTGAAGTCAAAGCTGAGTGGACTCTATACTGCTGTGTGGTGGAACTTAAAATCTACACACCTCAGCTTCCTCTAATGAGGAACAGAAAGACATCTCTTTGTGTTTGTTATGAAAATAGATTTTAACGTAAGTCCTGATACTCATTGGGTGTCTATTGTTTTCCTTTCTGGTTGAGCACAATAAGCTTTTCATAAATATTCATAGGTAATTGGTTCAGTCATTGAGATTACATATGAATGTGTCCACTGGAAAGCATGAAGTAGCCCCATACACTGAAGTCACAGAAGATGTGTTTAAGATGTAATAATAGCCAAATATTTTTACCTTAGTGTATAATGTGCATTTAGTCACCTACTTCTGGTTTGAATGTGTAAAAACTAAGTTTTATTTTTATCTGATGCGTAGTTCTTATGTATATAAAGTTATACTCATAATTCTCATTTGACGGCAGAGAGAGAAGGCCTCAGCTCAGGTTTATTTGAAAGTTTGCCCATAATATTACAGTATTTCCATCTGTATAATGAAAAATAATTCAAAACCCCTCATTAAGGCTAATTATACTTATAAGATAGGAAATTAAAATGAGAAATATTGAGAATAAATATCTAATAAGATCAGTTGGGACACAGAACTAATTATTTCATGAGTGTTTTATTGTTCTCCATAGAAACTGCTTTCTTTGCTAAGAAACCACAGAAGATAATTTCATCCAACTTTGTGCTTTATTCTCTCCGTATTCTCACAAGGAAACTTTCCTCGAGGAATGTTCTGACTGCTGGCAAAAGATAACTTGCTCACCCCCTCCTGTCTCCCCACCCTGGTATGCCCCTGGTGGGGCATTGAGCCTTCACAGAACCAAGGGCCTCTCCTCCCATTGATACCCGACAAAGTCATTCTCTGCTACAAATGTGGCTGGAGCTATAGGTCCCTCCATGTGTACTTCTTGGTTGGTGGTTTAGCCTGGGACCCTTTAACTCCTTCAGTCCTTTCTCATTGTTTTAAATAAAAATGCTTAGCTTTAAAAACCCATAGCAACTTTTAACTTGTGGCCTCGGTTTACCCTTCACTTTCTTTCATGAATAAAATAGTATGCATGATGTATAACAGGGAATCTTGATGGATATAGTGAGGAATGATTAAATTTAGCTAAGCCACATGCATCATTCCATGTAGATATCATTGCTGTAGTAAGAAAACCTAATGTCTAGTCTCTTGGCCTTTCTCAAGAATACATTGTCATTAGCTTTCTATACAACAGATCCACAGATCCCTTGAATTTCCTCCTAAGTCTCCTTCCTTCCTTCCTTCCTTCCTTCCTTCCTTCCTTCCTTCCTTCCTTCCTTCCTTCCTTCCTCCCTCCCTCCCTCCCTTTCCTTCCTCTTTCTTTCCTTTTCTTTTCTTTCCTTTTCTTCCTTCTCTTTCCTTTTTCCTCCCCTTTCCTTTTCCCTCCCCTCCCTTCCCCTTCCCCTCCCCTCCCCTCCCCTTCCCTTTCCCTTCCCTTTCCCTTCTTTAAAACCACATTTTCATAAGAACCCCATTCACTCAGGATCACAATTTTCCATCCCAGGAGACCAACATTTTTAGATTCTCTGTATGAGTGCAGTCAAGGCCCCCAGCACCTGGTTGATTGACTCAGAAAAATGTCTTCGTCTTTCTTTCCTGTTGTTGCAAACAGCAAGGTCTTACCACTGAGTCATCTCCTACCACAGGGACAGGATCATGACCACATGGTTTCGAGGCACATTGGACTGTCCCTTCATCTTTATTTCCAGGCCATTCACATTTGTCAAAAAGAGCTTCCCAGGAGAAATGTCATCCCTTGCCCTCACAGAGGATGGAATCCCGGGGGAGGATAAGTGCCACTTGTAAGTGGCTCCTTCAGAAGAGCATTTTAGTCATCCCAGGGAATCCCGAGTAGGGCTTGAGTTAGGATTCATTGACATTGTCTAAAAATAAACTTTTCTATCCTTAATAATACCTTACTGTAAGTTCCACTAGTAAAAGTGTTCCCTGCTAAATGGAGTTAGAATTTAATGAAGCATTAAAGCCACTGAGATCTAACAGTTCTAGGGAGACATCGGGGATATGCTTAGAGTTGCTAGAGTTGAAGTATACATTCATTTGAGCTCACTAGTCCTGGAGCCTCATCGCGCTCACTCAGTGTGAGAGGGGAAGGTCTGCGAATCTTAGAGCCGTGACCTCTGAGGAGGAGGGAGCTAGCTTGACTGATTGGAAATGGGAGAAGGGAAAGCCCCTGAGCAAAATGACACTCTAGCTGGATGAACACATCATGGTGTGCTGCCGTGGAAATCTCTCAGGTGAGTGTAAGTGTCCAGAGAGCTTCCCAAGGGCTGCTGGGATGGCACTGAGTTGGAAGCCTGCCTGTGAGATGGAATAACTTGTCAAGAGCAAGAAACAAGACTTACAAGCGCTTTTTTCTTTTCTGTTAATTTTAGAAAAATATGAGATGAAAACCTAAAATTACTAGTTGTCAAGTGCTGGAGATGGAGCTAAAGAACTGACTGCCGGTTATAGCACTGCTTACAGAGATGTGAACATTTACCAAAACTCAAAGCTATAACACCTACCATGTGCGAATTTTCCTTGCAGGAAATCATACTTAAAAACACCAAGAAAATATTAAAAAATGAGCATACTTCATTTTGAAAGGTGAGACTGTTGAAAGTAAAAAAGCACATACAACTTGGTGAAATGATCTACAGAAAGGCATAGTCTACTTCTCATGGTATTAGATCAATAAGAGTTTACAAACTGTGTGTGTTGTGAACTCCACGCTTAGCTTGTCAAGTGCATGTAGACATACATTTATTTTAATAGATGAATGATAAGAGATGTAGATGATACAGATAGATACATGCATAGATAATAGACATATATATATATATATATATATATATATATAATAGCTGTTATATAGATGACAGAGAGATAATATGTAATCTGTACATAGATTTCGTTAATACTGATATCATCAAACCAATTAGAATGCTGAATTGTTGGTTTCCAAAAAACACAGTGTGTGACACCTATCAACAGCAAATACCTCAGGCTATGGCTATATATAGTGGTAGCTGTAAATATGATGTGGCCTATGCCACCTGTAAACTCTGGGCAAACAGATGGTGTCCTTACTTTTACATGGTTAAAATATTAAAAACTGCACATTTCCTTTATGCTGGAGGGAGAATGCCATGGGGACCCTGGGGCCACTGGGTTATTAAACATTTTCCAGAGGAATAGTGTTTCCTAAAGTTCAGGAAGCTTACTTCCCACCCAGCAGGATGATGCACCTTACCAGGACCCCAGTGTGTTAGCCACCTGGTGCTCAAGCAGCCTATCAGGGTATGGTGGTCCATGTCTCGGGTCAGTGTAGGGATTGGAGAAATGCTCAGATGGACAGATTTCCTTAGAGAGGGCTGGAAAGTTTTCATGGTCTTGCGGCAAATCTCCAAACACTATCTTTGTCCTTTAGATACATCTGGTGGCTCTTGCCTTCTCCTTTGAATGATACAGAAAAGAAGTGATTCTACCAAGCACTGACTCTAAGCTTCATACTCATGGCTGAGCTAACCTACGGCAAAGACAGACACTATACCATATGGAGGCAATACCCAGAGTCTATTGCTTAGCTGAGCTTGTTGAAGTTCATAATTACTCCACAGGTTGGATCCATTTTCTGCAGGAGATCATGGCCACCTATAGACTGTTAGCATTGACGTAGATTCCTTAGTTCTCCTTAGCCCCCATCACCATGTGATATGGATTAGCTTTACCCACTTGGCAGAAGTATCTCTGAGAAGTCATTTTGCCCTTTGATGTCTTACCTAAAGAAAAGTACAGGAGTTGCTCTAGTTGTCTGGTTGCCTTGACTATGTATCTGTATTTTTTCTACAATCTACGAATTGAAACTCTCATACTGGTTATGATTATTTGGAGCTAAAGGTATATAGGAAGGTAATTCATTGTAGTGAGGCCACGAAGGTGGCAAGAATTAGTAGTGCTCTCCAGGAGAACTCAAAGCTGGCCAGCAGGCTCCTGACCTGACCTTTGGGGAAACAGCTAGGAGATGGCAGATCAGAACTCAGTCTACCTGGCCTGCTGGCACACTGCTGTGTCTCTGGCAGAAGCAAGCATGCATTGTTTAACCTACACAGTCTATTGTATTCTACCACAGCAGCTGGAGAAACCCGAGACTTCAGGGTGTTGATCTCTTCTATAGACGCATGGCCATGGAGAGAGTGATAATAGAGAAAGCCAACTTTCTGAGCAGGACCTTGGTTATATCACACTTACTGTTTAGAGTCCAGATACTCATAGTCTACGCTGGGGCATGAAGGCATGTGGCCTTGAAGGTACAAGTCTTCCTGCCCCAGCTGTACTCACAGGCCCATCTGGATCCTGAGATTTAAATTCTAGAAAAGTAGCACTTGCGATGAAAGCCTGCTATGGTGCTAAAGGGTTGAGCGTTGAAGGTTGTAAGTTTAGCAAATGAGTTAAGTAGTTCCAGAGCCTGGAGAGAAAAAGATAAAAACAAATCACACAACACGGGAGAAGGAGAGGAACGAGTGGATTAATTTAAGCACTGTATGTTTCTTGTGCTTCCTGTTCCTTTACTGTGAAAAGAAACTGAAGTGACAAATAACCAAAAAACATCTTAATTGCAAACATCCAAGAACATGTCCTTGCTGTGTCTCTACATTGCTTGTTTTAAACGTTTATTACTCTTTAGTGCCAATAAAATAAAGACATTTATAATCTTTGTTAGGTACTCAATTCTTATCTTCCACAATTATTCATTTATACTGTTTTGTTCCCTCCCCCCCCCCTTGTAAAAATGGGTTTTCTAGAATATCCTGCCTCAAGTTTTCCTTTTGGACTATTAACGTTCTTAGAAACATTTAACATTCATCATTGTTAGGGTGTGTGCTTGTGCGTGCACTTAAGTGTGTGTGTGTGTGTGTGTGTGTGTGTGTGTGTGTACGCAACTGGTCTTGTTTGCCAGGTGTGTGGAAGTCAGAGGACAGCTTACAAGTGTAGGTCTGCTCTGCCATGTAGATTCTGGGGTTTGAACTCGGGTCACCAGGCTTGGTGGCAAACATCTTTAGCCACAGAACTTTTTGGCTGAGCCGTTTTGAAGTTAACAGCCTCTCAAATTATCTTCTGTTCACTACACATATTGTCGCGCTCAAATCTTATGAAAACAGTTCCCTCTTTTGTAATGGCAGAAATTGATATTAAAATTCTGCCCTGCAGACTGCCTAGAGGAGACATAGTAAGACGTCCTGAATGTGTACCCAAGTGATCCCACCTTACTGCCTCGGTCTCCAAATGTGTGTAACATGAGTAACAGTGACCGAATCTAATGGAGTATCGCATCATGATGATCAGGACAGGAAAGGCCAATTAAATGGGCAGAAAATTGTAGCCTTGCTCTCAAATTCAAGCACATATAGTGCCACAAGGTTTTTCTCTAAGTAGAGATGTCAGTCTTCGAGTTGTCCAACCCTTCAGTTCCAACCCTTCCTTCCTCTTTTCAACTTCCCCAAGAAGGGCATGTTAGGGTGAAAAAAAAGGCCAACTCAACATCTGTGGGGTTTACCATAGTCCTTAGTGTTATTCTTGCTTAAATAACTAAATCCCGTCGTGAAACTTAAATAATGTGAGTGACATAAATTATTTACAATTGATAACCAACCACTGCCCGCAACTTCTACACTTTCAGTGTTTTGAGCTGTTTTCCATGCTTGTAAGTTTTACGTTTTTCTTGGAAGGATTTGTCTCTGGTGCTCCTACAGCACACCTTTCTCTATCCTCAATCAAGCCAGCACTCATTCCTAACGGAAGTCCTTAACTGAATGAATAACGAACGACTGGATGGATGGATGGATGGATGGATGAGTCACGCAGCCTTTTCTGTCGTAGCTCTTTTCTCTGCATTCTGCAGGCTCCTCTCTGCATCCTTATCTAGACATTGCATAACAGCCTAGGTCTCTCAGGCCACCTCACACCTGCCTCCTCAGGTTGGGCGCCAAAGCGCTAGGCCGGAGCAAGTCTGGGCTGCCCAGCCACAGCAGATCGCTCCGGGTCAGAACTAAAATCCGAAATGGAGTGCCGGGAGCCACAGAACCCGCGCAGACCAGCGCCAACCGCTGAGCCCTCAGGAGCATGCTCAGTGCGCCTCCCTTCCTCGCGCCCCCAGCCCGCACCCCGCTCCCGCGTCCACCCCCTCACCGCACCCAGGCGCGCTCCCGGGCACCCCAGCCCGCCTCTGCTCCCGCACCCCTCTCCCGGGCCTCGGTAGGGGAGGACACGTCAGGGGACATAAATAAATAAATAATTCCATTCAGCGGATGACAGCGAGGCCGGGCGGCTGCTGCTGGGCGGGGGGACCGGGAGAGCGGCGGTGCGCACCGGGTGTCAGAGTCAGGTAAAGGCGGTGCTCCCGGGGAGGACGGGAGGAGGAGGAGGAGGAGGCGGGAGGAGGGCGAGTGAGGTTACCCAGGGACCGCAGGCGGGTGCGGAGAAATGGCAGCCGGTGCCAGCCGGCGCTCCAAGTGCCTCGAGCCCTTATATAGACAAAAAATCCCGAAGCCGAGCGGGCGCGGGCTGCGGCGGGAGCTTCAGGGTCCCCAAGGTTCGGGGATTCAGAAGTCTCAGGGTCGAGGCCACCAGCTGCTGGCGCTGCTCAACTATGCTGTGGCGCCTCCTCTGGGCACGGCGGAACATCAGGCGGGCACTGCCAGGCGAATGCCCCTGCCATGCTCGCCCACATCTCCCCAGACCCACAGCGTCTGGGGTGGTGTCATTGAAGTGGGTGTGGATGGGTGGGGAAGTGCGTGGAAGGAACGGCTGCCCTTTCAGCAGAAGATCCGCACCTGGGGAGAAGGGAAGGTGTCCTGTTTCGGTCCCCAGGAAACCTGGGTGGAGACCGGAGACCACTGGACAGATGCAGGAGAGGCTTGTGGCCTGGCCTAAAGGTTACGCTGTCTTCCAGGGACCTGAGAAGAGCCAGTACCACCTGTGGTCCTCTGGGCTTCCTGAGCTATTTCATCACGCTGGGGACACCAGTCTTGGGCAGGTAGCACACAGGTGGCTGTGAGCCTCAGCGGATGCTGCTTCCCTGCTGGCTTCTGCATTCTTTACTTCCACTAGCCAAGAGGGCTGCAGATTGCTTTGGGAGGAGCAGTAAGTAGTGCTCTGGGTGTCTCTCACTTCCTGGTTGGACTACTCTGGGGCAATTACACACACACACACACACACACACACACACACACACACACACACACACACACACAGACACACACACACACACACACCAATTTCTCTGCAAGTGTTTCTTTAACTCCCTTTTTGGTGGAAAATTAAAACCGGGCCACATTGAACTGTGTAGTGGCAATACAAAAGCTAATCGTCCATGCCCTTCTCCCTCCCCAAACCAAAAGGAGATGCAGTGAAGGGATTAAAAATAGCAGGAACGATGCTCGAGACTCAAAAAGCCCCGACAGGAGGAAACCGTGGGCACAAATGCTTTTTTTGGGTGTTCCAGGCTTCATGCCTGAACCCAGTCAGCTAGGACAGCAAGGCTCCCGAGGCCTTCTCAGGTTCCCTTGACCCGTGCCCTGTCACCCAAACCACAAAGGTGAGGATTTAGAGAAGGCAAGAGGAAAATCAGAGTTGGGTGTGGGCCACAGAATGCAGATGAGAGTCGAACAAATTAAGTTACATGAAGACAGTCAGGCAAGCCTAACTCTCCATATGTTCTGCTTTTAAGTCCTTTTACATGGGAGGGTAACGGAATAATTTTAGAGATGAAGGGGCGGGGCGCGGTAGAGGGCAGCTAGCTCAGTATATGCTGTAACAGCTCATAAAGAAAGAAACCCACAAAGCAAGCAGTGGGGGAGCAGTTGAGGATTAGACCACGAGCTCTATCACTGTGCAATGCCCCCTTCCACGTCTTATTCGTAACTTTTATTTTGAAGCAAAATCTTGTTAAAATAGCAAGGCTGGCTTTGGATTCTGTGCAGCCCAGGGGAACTTTGCAGTGGCCCTCCTCTCTGGGAATAGAGGTGAAAGGGAAGTGCCACTCTTTTCTGAAGCAATCATCAATTACCAACAGTTTCTTAGATACAAATCAGTACACATTCCTGCAAATGCCCCCTTTGTCTCTAGACACACACATCTCATTTTAACATCAGCCCTATATTTTGGGCCTCCATCTTTCCTACAGGTAGGGAAGGCAGAACGACCTAAACAAACAAACAAACAAACAAACAAACAAAAAATATGTTCCTTATCCAGAATTTTATTCTGGGTACCTGAGGTGAAATAAGTGTGTCTCTAGATGATTCTTTTGACTCTATTCTCACTCATCAAACACTCTGGAGATACACACGGGATAAAAGGAAACAGAATACAGAGAGAGTGAGACCCAGAGACCACCATAATGGTTTCTGTATTTTTGTAAGGTGCAGTGTATTATTAGTAATTTTGTCTTCATTTTTTTCCCTTGTCTACAAAATAAGATTGGCTGTACCCATTCTGAATTACTACTATGGAAAATAAACTACGGGAACCCCTTAGAATGGGCAGTAGCTAATTTTGACACCCCAGCTTCATTCCAGTTACTACTGGAGTTACTGTGATGTGGTCTCAAGAAATTCACATTCTGAGAAGTATGAGCACAGACACACACACAGACACACACAGACACACACAGACACACACAGACACACACACACACACACACACACACACACACAGACACGAGTAGCCGGGGATTCTAGTTATCTGGTTAATCTTTCTCAGCACCTCTTGTTTTTCAGTTTTTGCCACTTCCTTTTTTCTCTAAGAATGAGACCTATATCCCAGTTAATCCAAACAGACTTTAGCAGTTGTAAAAAGTACTTATCAGATCTGCCAAAAGGCACCTTTTGGAAGTGGTGTACCTCAGGGACCCAAGCATTTGGTTCTGCATTCTTGTTCACTGTGAGTGACCCTGTGTCAGTTGGTGATAGACTCCTTCTTCAGGAGTCCCTCCCTGGGACTGTCTTTGCCAATGTATTGATTGCCCCTCCCTTTGAGAAAAGCTATCATGTTGCACTTTCTTCTATATTTTTAGACAAGAGTAATTTACTCATTCCTGGAGGTTGAAAAGTATAGTAACCTTAGTGTCATTAGAATGTTGTCTGTCTTCAGGCATGATATGACTCTTTTCTATAAACATATAAGGACCTTATAGGGGAGAATTGTGTACACTCATATTTACAGACATGTCTAGGCTCAGGGCTTACTCTATCAGCATAGCTAGTGTCTTAGTCTGCAGCAGTGTTGTGTCTAACACAACACCTGATGCTGGAAAACATATTAGAAAACCAAGGAAGCTGATTTGCCTCATGGTACAGATGGATGCGAAACATAAACATAATGGTACTAGCATGTTGTTAGTGTCCCTTGGTAGCATGATAACGTGCGAATGTAGTAGGGTGAACGGAACATACAAAAGTGGCCAAACATGTGGTGTGGTTAACTGCTACCCCAGTAACTAACCCAACCTCACCTGACGTCACTAATCTTGTCAGAAGCATTATGAGTGGTATTCCCCAAATCCCAACTCCCCCTTCAAGTCGCCAGTAGCGCTTGGCACAACACCATTCTGTAAGAAGTTGAGGACTCTACATGAGATTTGTTGGGGACAAAGCATATTGAAGCCATAGCAAGTATTCAGTGAGAGAGATGGAATAAACAGCTCTGCATAATGCAGCTTTTGCCTTTTGTTGAGTTAACCCAGGGCAAACACTTCTTCTTCTTCTTCTTCTTCTTCTTCTTCTTCTCCTTCTCCTTCTCCTTCTCCTTCTCCTTCTCCTTCTCCTTCTCCTTCTCCTTCTCCTTCTCCTTCTCCTTCTCCTTCTCCTTCTCCTTCTCCTTCTTCTTCTTCTTCTTCTTCTTTTTCTTCTTCTTGCCATCTCAAAGTTTTGATTTATTTGTTTCTCTGGATCTTGGCTTGTACTCACAAATTTTCTAACTACTTAGCTATTCTTTCAACCATTTTTTAAAAATACAGAATATACAAAGAAGAAAAAATTTAAAACAAACAAAACAAAATTCTCTCTGGAACCAAAACCTCCATATCTCAGCAGGAGTAGGCACCATAAAGTTTCTGCAGGCATTGTGAACAGAAATAGTCACTGCTTCATAGGGCAAACACTTCTTTCTGTCATGTTCTTCAGTGCCTGGCACATGGTAGTTCCGAAAGACAAATTATAGAAAGAGTGAAGTCAAGAGCAACAGAAGCAGATGTGACACGAGAGGAGGGGGAAGGAAACCTACCAAGAACAGCAGCTGACCCTCCTGTGTCTCCAGCTCCGACTCAAGCAGGAAGGGTCACGGGCACTCTGCCCTCTAAGACGGGAATGCCAAAACTCTTTGGAGGGGCTCCTAGCCTCATGTTCCCGCCAGCCGTCTAGTCTGTAAGATGTGTTTATGTGGATTAGAGAAGCACCTTCTCTTGGATGGTGAATTAGCAAATGAGGCACATACACCTTAAATACCTGTGTGAAACCCACCCAAAGCAGACAGGAAAGCCACTCAGGAAAGACTCCTTCATGGACTCTAGGTTTAAGTTGCTCCTAAGAGACCGCTTAGTGACAGGTCTCGTGACAGGAGAGAGTTGACTTTCTATGGTATTTTTGAACATGGAAGAAGATGCTGAATGTGAGGTGTCATAAGTCAGACCTGACAACTAGCGTGGATACAACAATCACAGTAAGCATTCTCACTGCCTCTCTCCCCTTCTCATCCTGGCCTCTGACTATTTCAGTGGTTAAGGCCCTTACTGGTTTCCATGTCTTGACATCTGTCTTCATCAGAACTTTTTTGAGATTGACCCAGGAGTCGGGAATCTCTTCAGTCAGATATTCTATTTTATCATAAATTATACTTACTAGAGAAAGCATTCTATGTGTTCTTGGTCTTGGGAATGGAGGTCAAATATCTCACTCATCTGGGATGGGCAGAGATCAGAGCAAGTGAGACTGGTGTGCCTGTATTATGATTTTAGGTTCTGCTTCTTGCCAATTTGGACTAGTTGTTAAATCTCTTCCACTCTTGGTTCCTTTTTTTTTTTTTTTTTTTTTTGTAAAAAGAAGATAAGAACAAATTTCATATAGATTAGAAAGATTAAGTGCCATAGTGTTTAGAACTAACACATGCATAGAAATCATTTAAGGCATTGTAGCTAGCCAATATTAATATTGGCCTTAGGGCTTTAAAGGTTATTTCCACTTCACTGGCTTATTTATCTTAACAGATCGGAAAAGCCTGCTAGATGACATATTGGTGGTAAATAATTAAACATTGAATAGGCTCATTTATTTGGTGCCCTGTTTTGTGGCAGGCTTTCTCAAAACTTTTTTGGATGAGCCAGGTACTCAAGTCCATCACTGTAGTTCTTTGGAGGGAGAAACAAACTGGTCAGGAGTGCAGGGCCCATTTCCATTGCATCACAATTTGAAGGGCCATCCTGGGCTACATAAAGACTTCTATAATGAAAACGAAGCACATCAAAATCAAAACACCCTCCCAGCCAAAAATCAGCCAACTAACCAACTAACTAAACAATCAAAGAGAGGGGGAAAAAAAAAGAAACCCAGTTGGATCAATGTGTCAGGAAAGGCAACAGGAAAGGGCTCTATAGTGATATTTAATGAGCAACAGAACATTTTAAATTATTTCAGAGAAAGCTGTATTTTCTCAGTTTGTCACATAAAGGTTGGACACCGAAGGCTGGGTTGTTGTGTGGGAGACCCACTGCTTTACACTCAGAGTGTCATGGAGGAGCCCAACAGACCATCTGTAGATGATAAATGGTAATAGCCCCACCACACTGGACATCCAGAAAATACAGGGGCCTGCCCTGTGTGTGTATGTATACATATGTGCATGTATGCATATGTGCATAGATATATATTTTTTCAGATCATATGTGTGTGTGTGTGTGTGTGTGTGTGTGCGTGAGAGAGAGAGAGAGAGAGAGAGAGAGAGAGAGAGAGAACTGAAAAGACAAAAGTGTTAGAAAAGGAGCTGGGGAATGTGTCTTAAATGCAAAGAGCCCATGGTTCCACCCCCAGCATTATAAAAAAAAATAGAAATAGTTAATTACAAATTAAACACTGAGCTTAATGACACTAAAACCAGTCCAGGTAGGGCTCACAGAGACATCCCCAATGTATTCATAAATATTGGTGTTGATAAATGATGCACATATTCTGTAAATAATTTTCCTGACCTAATAACAAAACTCTCGCAAGCACTTTCATTAATATTCATCGAAATCCCTAAGGAGTTTCTGGAAATCCCACAAAGCTTTTGAGTGACAGCTACACTGTGCTAAGGGAAAGTTTTTTTTCCTTCGGTTTTCTTTTCTGTTAAAGGTATTAATGGGTATTTCCATGGCAGTGTTCATGTAGTTTTCATGGCAGAAATCAGTTATTAATATTTGGCAATATTTGCCATTATAACAGCTTTAGGTTGAAAGTATCTTATTTAAACAGATACAAGTGAAACGTTTGTTTAGATAATGATTTATATAAATCAATGGTATTCTAAAGAAAACCTTTTTAAATATTTATTTTCTCAGTATTATTCACTGCAAAACTGTATTAATTCTTCATTAGATTATGTTTAAAGCAGCTTACCTGACACCATGGTATATTGCTTTTCCTTATACTACTACACCAAACTCTCTGAAGCAGGTAATTTAGAAAGAAAATCTGTTAATTTAACTCCCAGTCTTAAAGGATCATGTATCAGTAGGACGGCAGACATTTGTTTCTATTTGGCGAGGTTGGCAATATATTGTGGCACGTTACAGTGGAAATGTCTAAAGACAAGAGGGTCACATCCCAGAGGGATTCTACAATCTTTTGCTGGTATCCTCCATAACTTAGGGACATAACCTTATCTTGCAGCTTCAAGCAACTGGGCTGGACTGGGGATGTGGCTCAGTTGGTAGAGTGCTCTCCTGGTAATGGGCACAAAACCCTGCATTCTGTTCTCAGCACTGCATTACATGGATAAAGTAGTACATATAGGCATAACCTGAAATCTGTTGCATGTATCCCTGCCCTTCCCTCAAACTCTGTGGCTTAGTAGAAGTAGCCACACTGGTGCTGGATAGCTCCCTAAGCTGTACTAAGGACACCTCCAGTATTCAGTAGCCTTTTATTAAAAACAAACAAACAAAAATACAACAACCAACTTATTTACTTTACATCCTGCTCACTGCCCGCTCCAGGTCAGTCCCTCCCACAACAGTTCCCCCATCCACACTTCCCTTTTCCTATGAGCAGGTACATCCCCAGTCCTGGCATTTCAATTCCCTGCAAGGGTGGGATAAGCCCTTCCTCTCCCACCTTGGCCAAGCAAGTCAGCACAACTAGAAGAAAGTATCCCAAAGACAGGTAACAGCTTTTGGGATAGCCCCCCTCTGTAAAGAGGCTGCTTCCTGTGGCCAGGCAGGAATTCTGGTGGAACAATAAGTGCTCCAAACCACCCACAAAACTTTAGTGTCTTCACTGCCTCCCCTGTTTGATAGTTTGCTTCTTCCTTCCTTTCTTTCCTCCTTCCTTCCTGCCTCCCTTTTTCCTTCCTTCTTTCTTCCTTCCTCCTTCCTTCCTTTCTTCTTCATTCTTTCTTCTTCATTCTTTCACCTTCTTCCCTTTTCCTTCCCTTCTTTCTTTCCTTCTCCTTCCTTCCTTCATTTCTCCCTTCTTTCCTGTTTCTACAGTGCATTCTCTGCTTCCACATTCATTTAGACTTTTGAAAGACCTCCTTGTCTGTCATTGTTCTCACTGTCCTTTTTTTTTTTAAGTTGTGGCTGATATATATCTAAAACACACACACTGTTAGATACTCTTCCTGAGGCACACCACCTCACTGCAGAGTAATAATAATAATGGTAATTCCCACTACCTGGGTCCCCAAAGGATATGATTTGAAACAGCATTCCTGGCTCAGATCTTACTGTCATCAAACAAAAATGGAACTGAACTGTTTCTGTGTCTCCCTCAGACTCATTCTGCCCTCAGCACCATGTCTTGGCTCATGCTACCCTTTTGCTCTGAAATCCTGCTGTTGTCTAGAATTTCTATCCCTAGTATTAATTTTACCTTCGGAGATGAGCTTAGACTCTACACTCAAATTTTCTCTCACTCAGGATAGTTCAGAGGTTTCTAACTTTTAGCGACACTGATTTTCTAATGTATTTGCTTTAAGTCTGCAGCGACAGTAGCCTTTGTAAGACTTTTTTTTTTCCTTTCTCCACACACACAGTGGATTTCTGATGTCAGGGATAATGATGTGTAAGTTTATGTCCTCTGTGGCCATTTGGTGGATTGTGAGACTTTGGGAAATGTAGAGAGCACCCTAGTGTTTCCAGTAGCATGCATGGCATACTTCAGCATCTTCTGTAAACCACACTCATTTGTTTCAAGGATACTTAGGAAGGGAGCCTATTATTTTAAGGGTGGTTCCAATTATGACTAAATCCCCTCTGTTCTTCTGAGGTGTTTACTCAGTTTTCCTGGACCAATAAAACAAATCTCTTTCTTGGTTGAGTGGGCAACTGTGTATCTATGGTGACAGTTTACAAGCCTCTTGTTTCCTCTGTCTAGTTAAGATTCTCAGTTTTCCTGTCTGCTTCTCCTGTGAGTTGGCTGGGCTCCATTTCATAAGCACTGCATTCTTGAGGCACCAAAGTTTAAGAAAGCCCAGAAACACACAGATGACTTCAGTGATAATGGTACTCATTTGAGCAATTTGAACTGCTGTTCATGATGTATTTGGCCATCAGTATAATCTAGTGTGGTGAATTAGGAAGGCCATGACGCAGGAAATCAAAGCATGCATAGGGTGTACTTTGGAAAGCTCTGCTGTATGATCACGGAACTGCGTTTTCCTGTCTGTGGCTTCAGCGGAATGAATTAGCAGGTGAAGAATCCACTGGGAGGGATGAAAGAAACGTGACTTTAAATTGTGATTTCAGTTGGAAACTAGGTAAGTGTTCTGACTGGGTTCTTGTCAGCTTGACCCAAGATGGAGTGATCAGAGAAGAAGGAGCCTCAATTGAGGAAATGCCTCCATGAAAGGCTGCTGCAGGGCATTTTCTCAATTAGTGATTGTAGGGGAAGGCCCTGCCCATTGTGGGTGGAGCCATTCCTAAACTGGTAGTCCTGGGCTCTACAAGAAAGCAGTCTGAGCAAGTCAGTAAGCAGTAGCCTTCATGGCCTC
This sequence comes from Mus musculus, assembly GCF_000001635.26. Lineage (NCBI taxonomy): Eukaryota > Metazoa > Chordata > Mammalia > Rodentia > Muridae > Mus > Mus musculus. Next base: position 125,380,428 of record NC_000076.6, on the reverse strand, counting down.
TGCATCGGCTCCTGCCTCTAGGATCCTGCACTATTAGAGTTCCTACCCCGGCTTCCTTCATTCATGAACACTCATGTAAGCTAAATGAGCCCTTTCCTCCCCAACTTGATCTTTTGGTTATGGTGCTTGGTTGCAGCAATAGAAACCCTAAATAAGACAATAACCAATACAAATTTTTGTCTTTTGTATATTAATGAGATTGGGGATATAAATGTGTGTGTGTGTGTGTGTATGTGTTCATGCATGTGTGTAATAGCTGGGCTTAGAGATATGATACCAATGAAGTCATTAGGGAAAAATATGATCGATAACATGAATAAAGATAGTCTTTTGAGCACTTCTGTATGTCAGATGGATTATTGTGCTTTATGCATGATTTCTAAAACCCTTAGAAGCATCATTTTTTACACGTGTGCTATATATGAGATAAGCAATGCCTGGGGTGGAATACTTTGCCAAGATGACACATCTCTTTGGAGGAGCTCTCTAGATTTAGACTGTTAATCTCAAAACATGTTTATTAGTATCTACATATATTCAGTGCTTCAGTGGTTTTAAAGATGATTTTGAAGAAACAGCCCTTAAGAAATGTTTAAAACAAGAGCCTAGCAATGGATGTCTAGTAAGCTGGGCCCTGTCACATGATTACCAAGGACGGTAAGCTTCGCTTGTTATTTGGAGGGAGTATTTTGATCTGTAGAGATGATCAGGGCTTAAGAGTACTTACTGCTCTTTCAGAGGAGCTGGATTGGCTTCCTGGTACCACTTAGCATCTCACAACTGTCTGTAACTCCAGATTCAGAGGACCGGACACTCTCTTCTGACCTCTGTGGGCCCTGTGTGCATGCAGTGCACATACATACATACATACATACATACACTCAGGCACATACCCACATACACATAAAATAAAGTTAATAATTATCTAAAAAAATTTAAAAAGAAGCATTTGAAGGAAAGGTAGGAAATTTACAGATGTTCTAACATATTAGAGCTTACAAAAACAAGCAATTCAAGGAGCATTATGGCCTGACAGTAAAACCAGAATCTCAGCTCCCTGGTAAGGGACAGCAGGAGCCAGGGAGGCCCTAGACCCTTTTGTGGTGGGTACCAGTGGATGTCTGAACAGAGTAGAGAGTTTGAGAACGCTTTTGATACACTTAAAGCTAGAGAATGTGATCTTTTCCCCATACCATGTTCTTCTTAATACTATTTTAGCTTTTCAGTGGTGACTATAAACAGAATAGGTAATGCCTTCTTAGTATATTCTCATGAGTTAAAATGCCCAAATTATGTCTCTGAGGCAAGCTGTTGGTAACTCTAGAACTCATCTCTCTGTGGTGTAAGGAAAGCTGTTGGTAAATCTAGAACTTGGCTCTCTGTGGTCTGTCAAATTCTGTGGTATACTCTTTCATGGTTATACCATTTTCTCTATGTCTGTTATGTTGCCTCTTTGATCAGAGACTAAAAAATGAACACATAGATCTCCATCAGATTTTTGACTTAGCAACTAAGCCATTTGACTAAAATCTATTTATCAACTCTCAGAGCCCAGCCTGCTCATTTTCAGAAGTTAGGGAAGCCCATTTCTTGGTTTGTTTTGAGAAAGTAAATAATGTCTTTAACCAATAAATGATTGATTTGATCATTTAATCTGAATATTATTATTTTGGGGGTGTGTCTTCAGGAAGAACTTTCTTAATCATGAAAGAATTCTTTACGTAACCATTTATGCATTTCAACACAGCACTTCATAGCCTAAGCCAAAGAGAAAGTTCATGATAGAAACAACATACTGAATCCCCAATACTATGCATCTTTCCGACATGTAAAAATTTCTGGTTTGGGGAGCATATAGAAGGGTACTCAGCTATGAATATCAATGCTGCCAAAAACCAACCAACCAACCAAACAAACAAAACCATAAAAATTCAGGGTGAAGTTTTCATTTAGCTTCAGAGTTAGTGGTCACATTTGGATATTTCAAGGGACAATTAGAGGGGAGTTCCTTTTTCTCCAGATAGAAGTAGTTGTGCACAAGAAGCACATTTAAAGCTACCACAAAGAGGAGCATGGTCATTGACCATGACATATGGCTGTTCACATCAAAGTGCAACATATATAACAACAGGATTATCGATATCACATAAGTGCCTCCTACGTGTCTCCTGCCTTCTCATCCCCATTGCCATGTAAGGCAGATCACACACACACACACACACACACACACACACACACACACACACACACAGACAGAGAGAGAGAGAGAGAGAGAGAGAGAGAGAGAGAGAGAGAGAGAGAGAGAGGCAGAGGGAATAAATAGTCAGCAAGGCGAGATACCCATCAGAGTCCCTGAGAGTCACTATCTCAGCAGTTATCCCAGGGCAGGGAAGATGCTGATGGCATGCTGACCCTCCTCAGACACCTGAAATCAGTGTGAACCAGTAAATAGTTAAGGGTTCCCCAGTGAAGTAACCTGCTGAGAGGCCCGGGGAAATGAGCCCCCTTTTTGGCTCCATCTCTCCCATAACACTACAATTTCCTAAACATTATGTTCACCAATTATGAATAAAATCCAAAGTAGAACTAAGTGTCAAAATGACCTACAGAGAACACATCTGTCTTGAACAACAGATGACAAATTATTCATCCTTTGGGGGTGAACGAGTGTGTTGTCTGTTGTCTTTAAGGCAGCTGTGTCAGTGTGCTTCCGTGTGCTCTAGACTGCACTATCAACAGGGAACACGTGCATAGCTGTAAGTCAACTTCTAAAGTTGTAGAAAAAAATGTGCTTGTCCTAGAACTTTAGAACATTCATACATATGTCTGTCTGTCTGTCTGTCTGTCTAGGCATGGAGCTGTCAGGTGCTAGTGAAGCTAAGAGATCAGACTGACCTTGGTTAAGTGCAGAGAGGAGGCGGACACTTCACATACCATTGGAAACACGTGGACAGGTACAGAAGTCTGCTAAACACAAGGACTGGGTTACTGCATTTGTTTTTCTCTGTGTTTTTAAATGCTCGTCTAGGACCCTGCCCCTTAAACTCAGCATGTGAAATATCTGATTTAATTGGTAAAGTATGTAAACACTTGCTTTATTTTACTCAATAGTCCATGATATGTCAAAGTGTCGGCTTGCGGACAATCATTTATCTAATGAATTTATTCACTTGATAAGTTGATTGTTTTTCTGTGGTTGACCAGGACTCCGGGGTTACTTCTGTTTTCACTAACTATAGGGATGATGGGTGCAACACTCATATTTTTCTTATTAACTTCTAAAACTAATGCTAGATATTAGGTACATAACCGTCTACCAGCCATGCTTCAAGGGCTTCCCATATCTTATTTCATTAAAAAGTACGGTAGCCCGGTGCGGAGGAGGTCCTTGTTACTATTTTACAGGCCAAAGCACCGGGCAGCCGATAGAAAGTATTGGCAGAGATCTACAATCTATTAGGGAGGTCTTCGCATCCATCATGGCCAGGAAAGAGATGAGAGGGTTCTGTGGTTGTGATACTGGAACACTCTTTCAGAAAAAAATTTAAAAAGCGAATATTCTCATTCGTTTCTTCCCGACAGTTGATTCTTCCCTAGACAAAGCATTGCACTGTGTGTTAAGATGTTAAGTCAACTTTTAATTCTGATGCTTCTGCAAATTTTTATTGAAAATACTGGCTTTTAAGGAGTGAGGCCCTCCACACAGTTTGTTTTGTTTTGTTTTGTTTTGTTTTGTTTTGTTTCGTTTTGTTTTTCTGCCTCAGTTATCCTTTTCAGTTCCTTATCTCAAGTCTTTGCCTCTTGACTTCGGACTGTTGGTGATTCCTTCTTTCTTCTTCTTCTTCTTCTTCTTTTATGTGGTGTAGTATTCCTTTCTAATAGTCATGGAGGTCCCACTTAACTATTGTGTGTCACTAAAGTGCCTGACGTATTTTCCTAAAGCAAGAGCTGCTTTCAGAGGAAAATGAAAGAATCGATGAAACTCGCTGCCAGTGTTGCCTGCATATCCACGGGGGATGCATTTCCAGGCCCCAGTAGATGCTTTAAACCAACAGTTGTATTGATCGGCGTTTCCTCTACCTACATTTCTCATATAATTTTTCGCCTTGTCACCTCTAATAAGCTCGTTGCGGCTCCTCTTTGGTGGGCTTTAAACCATCAGCGCCACTTCTCTTGCATGCGTGAGCGTCATTAAGCAGGGTTAATGGTAGCTGAATGTTGCCAGTGCCCTGGACTACTTGATGCCTGACCCTACTTCCCCTTGGGGTTTGGAGGTGAGGTGGCACAGAGTCAACTGACTCAGACTCTGGGAGCAGGTGAGAAATGCCACAGCAAGCTCATCTGAACGCTGCTGCTGCAAGCTCCTTTAATCCCTCCACCTGTGCCCCCATTGGTCCCAAGAAAACACCTCTTCTAAATAGCTGTTCTCGATTGGCTGGCATTGCTGTGTCATCAACTCTTGGTGTATCAGGCAGTCTTCAATTAGGGTCTCTTGCAGGAGATGCTGTTGTGGCTTTGTACCCCACCCCCACCCCGTTTACTAGAGGTGGCCTGGCCTGCTGACATTCCTGCTATAGTTGAACATACTCACTCTAATGCCAGCCTAGCAACAAGTAGAGGTACGGTGTGGATACTCTGGACAGAGATACTTTGTGTCCTGGGCTATGGGATTTCATCATGACCCTTGGAATGCTATCCAATTTCAAACGCCAGAACTGCTTATTTCTGGAATCTTGCCTTTATTGCTTTTGGGTTGTTGTTGCTCAATAGAAACGGAAAAGTTGGAACAGTCTACTGTAACAGCTCTCCCTTTCTCCCTGAACTTAAAGAGGCAGATATCGTAAAGACATTAGCATCTCTCTATTAGATAGGACACAATAATATGGAGATAGACAGACATAGTGAAGCTGCAAGGAGCCTAAGAAAAATGTGAGTGCGTTGGCCCCTGGGGGACACATTAGCATCTCTGTGGAGAGTAATCTGGCCACTGGGCTGTGGGGAGAACATTAATTACACACAATAATGACCTGCCACGGAAGACATGCAGGTATTGGATCCGAGGCTCATATAGCGATTATTTCCTACACCATCAGGTTTCAAGTAACACATACCACTCACACGAGGAAAATAATCCATTGCGGAAATGTATGTGTACTGATTGTTTTTATTGCACCTTGGTTAATAACATAGATTTAGTAGCTGGTCATAGTAAGAGCCTGGATCTGGTGCCTATTTTTGTTTCCTAGGGTTCCCCACAGGGGGAGGGCATGCTTCTAGAAATATTTAATCTGTTTAGAAATGTAATCCTATTTGCTAAGATACACCAATATTTATGATGACATTTCAAACATACACATGTTTTAAGTTTCATTTTTTTAAAAGTGAATGTTCTATTCAGCATTTTCACATTTTTTTTTATTAATCCGCTTTTCTTTTAGGCCTTGTCTCTACTTAATAGCCTCCATGATATATACTCAGAAGATAATGAATTATAGTCTACAACAGTTAGTGATTTTTGTATATAAGAGTGTGAGTGTATGTATGTACGGAGTGTGAACATATAGGGGTACAGGTGTAGAGGCCAGAGGATGATGCCACATGTCCTGTTCTAGCTTTCTCTCCCTTATTCCTCTGAGACAGGGACGCTCATTGACCAGGAGCGATGCTGGCTGCCAGAAGCCCCAGTGATTCTCGTCTTCTCTCCAGGTGCTCCTGAATCACAGGGTGTAGCCTTTCTGTCCTCTCTTGGTGGCTGAAAGTTTTCAGAAATATCTACACTCAGGTTTTTGGAATCAGAACGTGAGAAAGAGAAGTTGGTTAACAAATTTGATGCTGAGTGTAAGCCAAAGTTTGGCAACCAGGGCTTTTATCTGTAACCTCACATAGCTCTGCTCGCCTTCTGGCATCCTCAACAGCTCTGTTCATTGTTAGCACAGTCTACTTGTGGAATGTGCTATAGCGATGTCCAAGTGAGCTGGGGAAAAAGGTTGTAACCCCCACCCTCCACCCACCCCCTGTCTTCTGTGCTCAGTTGTCCTGCAGGATCGGCTCCCCCTCGTGTGTCCATGCGCCGTACTAGAAAATCATGGGCATTGTAGAAGAGAAATCACCTGAGTCATGGGCCGCTGGGGATTTCTGTGGGCAGTTGACTGGATTTTTCACTGATGCACAAAGACCCATCTTGACTCTGGGCAGGACTCTTCCTGGACAGGGACCTTGCACTGGGTGGTCATGGAGAAGGTCAGCTGATCTTGACTGTGGATGTAGGTTGACCCTCTATGTGAAGTTCTTACTGCCTTGACCACCCACCATGGTGGGCTGCACTTGGAGCCATGAGCCAGAATGCACACCTGTTCCCCTAAGCTGCATCTGTCACAGCTTTCATTACAGCAGCAGGAAAGGAGACTGGGACATGTTTGCTTCATGCATTGCAATTAAAATGTGACTTTCTCAGCTCTCAGAAGATAACCAATTAAAGAGGTAAAAGCAATTATCAGATGGAGGTACACAGAAACCACTGGCCAGTGTTTGATAGGGGAGTTCTCGTTTATTTACCTACTTAGAATCTTCATTTTTTTTCTTAAATGTTTCATGCTTTGCTAGACTGGCCAAATTAACAAAAAGAACATTCACACATATATATATATCTATATCTATATATATATAGATATATATATATATGTGTGTGTGTGTGTGTGTGTGTGTGTGCATGAATATAGATGAAAATAGTCATATCTATATTCAATATACATATACACACTTACATTTAGTATTCATATGAATACATTCCTATGGATACATGTGTGCACACATATATGTTCATATATATACACACAGATATTGAATATATATGTGAATATATTCATATGTATATTGTGCATATATTCATATGTATATTTAATATATACACAAATATAAATAGATATGTGTGAATATGAATATATTCATATGTATCCATGCACACACACATATGTATATTCAAAACAGGGAATTATGTAAGGCAGGTATTCCCCAATGTCTAAGGCTCTTCTGTGATCATTGAGGTACATGGCCACCTTGGAAACGTTTTAGGATTATGGCCAGTATTCTCAATCAATGTCTTATGTTGCTAAGTAAGATCGATATGTAAATAGTAGGCTCACTGGAGTCAACAGTAGCAGTGGCTCCAGACTCTATATCCGAATGGAAAATACTTATAAATAGTTCAGGCTCTAGGGCAGAACCATTTTTGTAATGAAAACCCCAATGTTTGAAAAAGCAACCTTTTGTGTGTGTTTTTCACGTTATTAAAACAGACTGGCACAACATGAGATGATCCAAGTGCCACGCTGTAACATCATCATAGAACCAAACCTTACTTTGTAAAACAGCATTGTGTGCCATTTTGCCTGCTGTGCTTTGGTTCATATAAGGGGACGGACGTAGTAGTTAGCATGGCAGCAGTGCGTTCTAGGGCCTTCATCGGGTGGTGGGATCGCAAGTGAGCAGCTGTGGGATCAAGGCTTCATACAGCTATTGGGCCGCTGGCATTCTTACTTCTGCCAAGTGAGGACACAGTGCGCGCCTTCCCTGAGGGTACAAGCGAAGCACTGTTCTGAGGGAGAAATGCGGCCTCTGTCCAGACTATGAATCTGCCAGACTTTTATCGTGGCCTTCGGGGCTCTGGGAGTTAAGCAGTCGGTTTCTAGCAGACATCTCCTTTGTACATCTCTAGACTGTGTCTTAAATGCCTGCAACACTGAAGCTAATACACAGACACACACACAGAGTGACATGATTTAAGTATAGTTTTCTTTACAAGTTTCACTCTAAGCTTGTTTTAAATATGGCAGTTATCACAAACCAAAACAAAAAAAGAAAACAAAAACAAAATAAAACAAACAAACAAAAAACCAACAACAACCGAAGTTCTAGTATGTGTAGAGAAGTTTGTGTAAATAATATTTTCATAAACTCTTCTGTACTCAAAAAAAATGAAGAATATCTGTCCCCCAAAAGGTCTGTTAATGCCAGGGAATCACAGAGGGGGCCTGCTGGGTCCTGCTCCAGCCCCACTGTGCAGCCTGACCCGGCTCCTACACTGACTTGACTCAGTTAGTTCTTGACATTAACTCTAGCCAAGGGTCGTTGGCTGTCCTCTGAAATGCCCTTCAGTTTTGCTGAAAGGGGAGACTACATAGAACACTCACGGGAAGCTAATAGTTCCCAGAAGCCAGACCTACAAAGAAAAGCATAAAGGACAGGCACCAGCATGGTGCCTAACATCACTGGCTTGTGACTCTACCACCTCACGTCTCTAACCTTTAGGTATAAATAGAGCAGACATTTTCATTTGTGCCGCGTTTCACCAGGCACATAGAAGAAAAATTAGGGGCACTTGTAGCTTACTGGGCCCAGAAGCACCTCAAGGAGACCTTCATAGTATCTATCCCTCGTGGGGATTTTTTTCTCTTCGTGTCTAAAACAGTTTGTCATTATTTCGAGCAAAACAAATTAGATAAATAGGATTAGATAACAGAAACTATAAAACAAAAATCATTTTAACACAGACATCCTGGGCGGACAACTAAAATAGTCTAAACATGCATTTATTTTTCCACATGCTCCTTACCCTCAATTTATTCCAAAACTGATGGATGCTCTGCCTCAGATAGTCCTCACCAATATAACGAATGCGTATTAGTTGAAGTTTGTTTTATTTGACAGTCGTTTTGGAACACAGCCCAGTGTAAATGGAAACTCTGCTCTTCTGGACTGCTTAGCTGTGCGGCTGCTCCTGTTTGGCTGACACTGTGAGCGTCACAAAGGGATGCTTAGTAAGGAAGGGGAACTGCATCCTGGAGGAAAGTGCTGCTCACAGCAACCAATCTCTGCATGTCTACAGGTATCACTCAAGCAGCACGCGTTCTTCTACCGTTTCCGTCCTGTCCATTACTCAGATGATAAATGGAACCCACGCCTACGCAGGCTTAACAGGATGTTTCGGTACTTCAGCCAATTAAAAATCATACCCTGCCTAAGATTTTATTTAAGACCCTGTAAGTTTTAATTGTTACATGTCATGGTATAAAGGCGTCATTCGGCTCCGTGGCTGATTAAGTTGACAATTGATGGACATTTCGAATGACTAGTACTTTGAGTTAATATTGTGGAGTGAAGGCAAAACCACTTCAGTGTTTTAGTATTCTTAGGCTTATTTCTCCATTAAATGGAGAATAAATGATTAACATCTATGTACTGTAAATTTACTCGGAATCTCTAGTCGTATGAATACAGCTAAGTAATTAAATAATTCTTGCTTGGGACATCTATAAAGGCATCAACAGTGCCTTATGAGATAATGTTCCCTCCCTGTCACCCCTTACCATTAACATTTGCATTGAATGGCACTTGGTAAGAGTGGCACTTCCTTCATCTACAGTTTAAAATTCTCCAAACTTTACACACACACACACACACACACACACACACACACACACACGCACACCATAACATTTTGGTAAAATATTACATTACTGAAGTTTTATAGAATACCATTCAGAACAGAGCTTCTTCAATCTTTTGCCCTTGTGATTTTTCATCCTGGAATATTTTTATGCAGCCCTGGATACATAGGTATATAAATTCGTTATGGAAACACAGATTTACTGATGTCATTTATTAATATGAAAACAAATTATCATACTAATAAAATTCATGTGCTTGCTTATTATTGCATACTTACATAGTGACTGAGTATAAACAGGATGTAAAACAATGTCAGCATTTTTCAGGATTGGTGGATATTTGCACGTTTTAATTGTCAGTCCTGAGAATGTCTCTTCAAGTTAGTTCGTAGTATAAGATGTCAAAAGTGAATTTAAGGCGATTTCAGGAATTGTTGTCAATCCTGACCTAGATCTAAACTCAGATTCTCTCAATATAGATAATGAAACTAAGCATGCAACTAAAACAGTCGTTTTACAAATCAAACGGGTAACGCCACAGCGTGACCCCAAGATCAGCTGACTTACTTCCTCCTTGCTGAGGGATGGATGGATGTTGATTACTTTTCAGTTCCTGAGATAAAACATCACGACCAAGCAACTTGCAAAACACCGTGACTAGGGAACTTGTGAAAGAAAGATTTGATTTGGGTTTTGTTTTCAGAGGGATAAGAGTCCATCAGAGTAGGGAAACTTGCCACAGTCAATAGATAGGGCAGCCAAAGCAGGAAGCAGAGAGCTAACAGGAAGTAGCCCTCAAAGCCAGCCCTCATGGGACATACTTCCTCTAGCAGTGCCCAGCCTCTTAAACCCCCACAGAGTATCATCTACTGATAACCAAGTACTCAACTATCAGACTCTCTGGAGGACATTCCTCATCTATAAAATCACAGAAGGAAACCATTAAAGTTTTTGTTCTGGAGATGGAGAGATGACCCAGCAGTAACGAGCACTTGTCCTTACAGAAAACCTAGGTTTGATTCTCAGCACCTGCATGGTGGATTACAGCTCTGTACCTTCAGTTCCAGGAGATCCATGGCCCTCTACTGACTTCCTTGGGCACCAGAAATGGTTCGGCACATACATGCACAATGCAGGCAAAACACACATATGCAAAATCAAAATAAATAAATCTTTAAAGAAAAAATTAAAGTCTCAGTTTCTTACAATGAAGCCATCATGTTTCAATAAAAGCAGAAAACTTGAAATGCTCTAAAGAGCACTGCAGTCAGTGGCAGATGACAAGCACAGATCTGAGCCAAGGCATCTCAGGCGGTGCTCCGTGATGCTACACGGCATGTAGCATGAGCAGGCTCAAACTGTACTTGTTCTGCACATGCTGTGTGTTCAGACTAAAAGGCTAGGGTGGAATTTCACGATGGAGCACCTCAAATGCATTTGATTGTGGATTATTTTCCATTATTCACACATCCATTTAGCATTTGGTGCCAAAGTTTCTCCATCCCTTACATTTAGTTATCCCATTATGCCCCACCATGACCCACAGCTATGAACTAGAAGCTGTTGAGTTGAAGCCCCCTTGTCCCATAGGTAAACTGGGCAAATCTGATGATTTTCTAAATAACAGGCTTCACTTTCACAACTCGAAGCCTGCAGCCTATCAAGGACTTTACAGTGCATTTCAAATTAGGCTCCCATTATCCCTGTCTTCATGATAAAATGATAGGCTCTATGACCATATGATTTATTCATGTTTACTTTGGTACAGCGAAGAGCAACATTAAGTAGGCTTGTTGAGGCGAGAATAATTTTTGAGAACTAGTCTCACCATAATGAACTCAAAGTAGCGATTAACTTTCACCTTGAATGAAAGGAATTCTAATGCTGCAAAGCCGTAGTGGCTCTTTCCTTCTTGATGGAAGCACTCTGTCTTCCCAAACCTTGGGAGTTTACCTGTTGGAGGTAGCATTTATTCTAGGGACATTGCGGTTCTTGCATTTTTTGATCCCTACACCACATGCATAGTTATCCTAAAATGCTGAACTCTATTGCTAGCAGAGTCACTTCATCACTGGGGTATAGCTTTATTTTACTATTGCTAGCTGCCATAGATTTTGTGTGACCCCAGGGACCTTTGCCTTATGGAAGGCAGAACTTACTGAAAGCATTCGATGATGTTTGTGGCCCAAATTACCCCTCCTAATATAGCCTTAATGCTGCGGCCTACAGGCTGTACTTGTTAATGACTGAGAGCATTGCGTGCTTAATTGCTATGCAATCCAGCCTACTAAGATAATGTTTATTATCAAATATTGAACCTGTATTTTCCGTAGCCTATGCACAAGCACTTATCAAACCACATGCCCAATTTATGTTATGATATTATATATATATATATATATATATATATATATATATATATATATGGCAAAAAAATTGTAAAACTGACTTACAGTCAAGACGCTTCAGACTTTTGAATAACTTCTACCAATTGGCCAAAACCAAAATTTCCCATGTTCTGACATATTCCTAATGTTCCCATAAGTTCTAACACAGAGGAAGACAATGAGAATACAGACTGCACAGCTATTCTATTAAGGTAGATTGTCCCCTTCCAGCTAAAAGTACACAACAGTATGTGAGTAACCGCTGTCCACACATGTGACATGGATGCTCTCCAGAATTACCTTCCTTCTCAGATATATATAGGAGAACATTTATTTTTAAATTACAGATTTTTATCAAGACTTAACTAAAATTTAGTACCATGTCTTTCTGTTCAAAACTGAATTACAAAATCCAAGAATCTTAAAAACGATTTACCCTAATATTTGCTCAATATTGTTCATTTGTTGATGTCCTTTTACTGTGAGAGAAAGGACCTGTGGCTTTTATCCTTTGTTACCATATTTTATTACTGTCTTTACTTAGACCTGTGATTTCTTAATAACCAGCTATAAGACTTTTTTCCTGGCTACAAATCCATGAGATAGCCATGTGCATCAGACTTGGCCCAGGAGATTTAAGACAGCACTCCACTGAGCTGGTGGCCATGTGGTGTGGCACATACTTGGTGACAGAGCCACTGGGTAAGGGGAGGATGATGGAGCGCGTATACATCACAAGTCCATTATGATAATTCTGTCAGTTCTCAGGCACCATCTGAATCCTTAATGTGTTGTTTTTGTTGAGCACATACACATAGGATTGTATGTTATTTTTTTCTGTTGTTTTCCCAGAAAAAGAACCAACACATTAAGGCACACTGTGATTCATTAATATTCATGAACTTTATAAATAATAGAAATACTGTTTGGAACTACATGGCCGAACCCCACTGTCCACACATCAATACCTATGCCATATTCCCAGCATCTAAAACCTCCTGGGCCCATTGGTGCAGCTACTTAACACTTAGCTAAGTAATAGAGTTCTGGGTTGGTACATCAGTGATAGAAAGGGTGATTCCATAGCATGTCTATTGTTAACTGATATACAATATGAATTTAGAAATGTAAATGCGTATTTAAATATAATTTTATGCACACCATGGGCTTGAATTTTAGAGATGCTAAGCCTTAGGCTGATGTGACCATTTTTAAGCTTAAGTGAAGAGTAGAGGGCTCTGTAGAAATGACTGGCCCAGATGGACTTGGTCTGATAGGAATGAACCCAAGGAGTCTCAGCTAGACAGGTCTGTTCACGCTGTTGGTCTCTCGGTGTGGGAGTCTTTCCTCCCATCTATGGTATAGAATTATTTCTGGGGTATGAGTATCTTATTATGACCTGCAGTCATGCAAGTGGGGTGTGTGTGTGTGTGTGTGTGTGTGTGTGTGTGTGTAAGAGAGATAGAGAGGCTGAGAGTCAAAGAGACAGGGATATAGACACACAGAGAGAGTATATAGGTAGATGCATGTGTGTGTGTGTGTGTGTGTGTGTGTGTGTGTGTGTGTGTGTGTGTGTGAAGGTAAGAGGTCACTGACGGTGATTTCCCGTATCATCCTCCATCTTTATTTTTAGATAGGGTCTCTCAAGCTGACTCTCACCTGTTGGTTAGATTGGCTGACAGTGCACTCCAAGGATCTTTCCCACTTCTGCCCAGTACTGGGGGTTACAGATACTCACAGCTGTTGCACCTGACTTTTTGTCAGGGGTTTGGAGAGCTCAACTCAAACATTCTTGCTTGGGTGGCTGGCACATTATTGACCTGCCATCAGCCCCTTGTAAAATTTCTTTGTGGCCAGTGCTCACAGCAACATGTTTGAAAAAGCCAGAGCAATGTGGTTTTTGTTTTGTTTTGGTTTTTTGGTTTCTTTCTTTCTTTTTTTTTGGTATTTTATTTATTTATTTATTTATTTATGTCTTATCAGCTGCCATTGGGGGTCATGGATTTTGGGTTCTATGTACCTTCATTTTGGGGAAAGATAAACAGTATTTTCTATGACTTCCTTGAGCAGAAAAGAAGAAGCTGGAGATGAAGGTCAGAAGACAATGGGGCAGGAGAAGGTCAGACAACAAATACTCTGATACTTTTGCTTGGTAAAATCATTTCGTGACCCTCAGCAGTATTTATTTTTATTTTTCTTCTCTTCTTTTTCTTAAACTACACTGAACAGAGTTTGATTTCTCAGTGCCCAAAATCCCTGTCTGAGAAACAGGTTTGATTATATATGTTATTCTGAGTTTTGCCAATAATAATAATAAAAAAAAGGAAACTCTGAGCATTAGAGATTCAGTTTTCAAATTGTAGATGCAAAACAAAGCAGGTCAACTTGGAAAATTATCTCCTCCTTCATGTAATGGCTCTTTCCTCGGAGAAGTTTGGGTAACTGTTGACTTTACAATGAGGTATATTTACGGAAGACGAAGGCAGCACGGTATTGTCGGTCTGCATCCGCGTTAGCATTAAGTAGGCAGACATGACCTTGCCCAGGGGATGAAGATGAATTTTCTGCCTGTGAATCTCAGAAGTGATGGCGTTTGTTTTTCCAGTCCCATTGGTTTGAAAAGCTGATGACTAAGGCCTTTCTGTTCCCGGTGTACTTTTACCCGGATGACACTAGGGCAGGATAAGGTCTCTGCATGAAGGGGAAAAAGAAATCCAGAAAACTGGTTAGAGAAAAGTAACAAGATCCTCATAGAAGAGGGGGGAACCATCAAGCATTTGGAAATAAGAATTTAATGAGCAGGAACACCCCACAGGAGGGAAGCACCCAGGATTATTAATGAGAAACGGAAAAACACACAAGCGATCACCCCTCTACATTGGAGAGAACACATGCAGGTTTTTTTTTCATTCCCAGTATTTCCTTTTAACATCTTACCATTTAAGGCAATTATTTTCTCTGTTAACAGCTCACCATCCACACCAATGACTCAGGGCAGAGCCTTTCATTTATTTGTTTGATCTGCAAACTTGTCCTGTCATTAAGCCCAAGTACAGTTTGGCATGAGACAAAAATGTATAATTTTCTCTGCTAGGAAATATGAAGCTCTCTGGAGTTGTGCAGCTTAGTGACAGCTGGAGGGAGTTTGAACACACTAATGATGCTGGGAATCCAACCCGAGGACATCGTAGGAGTCAGGCAATTGCTTTACCACAGAGGCACACTCCCAGCAGAACGTCCCGCTAGTGAGGTTTGAACCCGAAGGTCCCATTGGTTTTCTCTGAAGTTCAGAGATCCACTCTTCTCCTAAGAGGATTCAAGGCCTGTGTTTATGACCGAGAGCTTCACACTGTCTCATCCTTCTGCTCCGAGGGGTCGGTTTATGGAAGCTCCTAATACAGTCTACTGAAGATGGTTGCCATTGTGGTTGTCTTTTCCAGCCCACAGTGAGGACTGGAATCCTGTCACGATCCATCTGGTCACCTTCCCTTGGCAACAGAATCCTCGCTCCCTTGCCCAGGTGCTGAGATCCAGGTGTCTTAGGGTAGATCATGTCTGTGATCGTCTCTGTGCTGCCTGGACTTGAGGTTGTTACCCATCATGTCCTCTTCATCTACTGGGCCAAGTATAGAGTATTGGTCCTTATTTGTAAACAGCCATGTTTGTATTTCCTCTAGCATTTAGTCTTGTATGCCCAGTTTCCATAAAGAAGCCACGCAGGTGCATGTTTCCAAATGTTGCCAGTTCGTGTTTAACTGGGATGAAGGCCGAGGATATGTAGAGTACACCTGCCCATAGCTATAACCTGTCTACGTTTCTATCACGCTTCCCATTTGTTCTCGGATCATTCAGGGAGAGATAAACAGGAAATGAACGAGCTAGCCCTGTCGAGCCCTGCTCTCAGAGCGAGAGGATTGCGAGTGTGCTCTGTGCCTCTTGTGTATGTCACTCTGCATGCAAAGTGAGGGAAAGGTTGATTGTTAAGCAAGCTAGAAAACGGTCTTTTAATGAAGCATAAGCTAATGTTAGAAGCACCCATTTAATTACATGCTCAAACATCACTATCAACCTACTCAAATGTTGCTGGGATGCCATGCAGGCCATGATCATCTTTCTTCTGGTTTGAAAAACTTAAGTTGTTGTCTGCCTCTTCTTTAACTCTGGTTATTTAAAACAGAACACAGACGTTTGTCAAATGCTTCAATCTCATGATATATTGATAAAGTAAACCAGTCTATAAAGACTACACTTGTCTTTTTCTATCATCAGGCATGTAATAAATCTTTTGTGCACTTTTTAGGTGGTTTTTATTGTTTTGGTTTGGCATATGAGTTCACATATCTTAC